>NW_007728136.1:277711-287460 GCF_000696425.1 Galeopterus variegatus | reverse complement strand
ACACACCATGGTTTCCTTATCCAATCATCCATTGATGGACATTTAGGTTGGTTCCATATCTTGGCTGTTGTAAACAGAGCTGCAATGAACATGGAGTGCAGGCATCCCTTCGACATGATGATTTCCATTCCTCTGGGTATATACCCAGAAAAATGATTGCTGGATCAGGAAGATCTATCTGTAGTTGTTTGAGAAACCTCCATACTGTTTTCCATAGTGGTTGCACTAATTTACAGTCCCACCAACAGTGTAGGACTTTTCCCTTCTGTCCACACCCTCACCAGCATTTGTTATTCACCGTCATTTTGATTGTGGCCAGTCTGACTGGAGTGAAGTGGTATCTCAATGTGGTTTTAATTTGCATTTCCCTGATGACTAGTGATGTTGAGCATTTTTTCATGAACCCGTTGGCCATTTGTATGTCTTCCCTTGAAAAATATCAATTCAGCTGCTTTGCTCATTTGTTAACTGTTTTTTTTTTTTTTTAATGTATAATCGCTTGAGTTCCTTGTGAATTATGGAAATTAATCCCTTATTGGATGCATAGTTAGCAAAAGTTTTCTCCCACTCTACAGGTTGTTATTTCACTCTGTTGATTGTTTCCTTAGCTGTGCAGAAGCTTTTTAGTTTGACATAATCCCATTTGTTTATTTTTTTCTTCTGCTGCTTGTGCTTTCAAGCTCATGTTCATAACATCTTTGCCCAGACCTAACTGCTGAAGTGTTTTACCTATGTTTTCCCTCAGTAATGTTACAGTTTCAGGTCTTATACTTAAGTCTTTAATCCATTTTGAGTTGATTTTAGTGTATGGTGAGAGATGCATATCTAGTTTCATTCTTCTGCATACGGATATCCAGTTTTCCCAGAACCACTTGTTGAAGAGGCAATCTTTTCTGCAATGTAGATTTTTGTTGCCTTTGTCCAATATCAGAAGGCTATAAGCCTGAGGGGTGATTTCTAGGTTCTCAATTCTACTCCACTAGTCTGAAAGTCTACTTTCATAACAGTACCATGCTGTCTTGGTTAAAATAGCTTTGTACTATAATTTGAACTCAGATAATGTTATACCTCTGGCTTTATTTTTTTGCTCAGGATAGCTTTGGGTGTTTGTGGTCTTTTCTTGTTCCACATGAGGGTAAGATTGTTTTTCCATTTCTGTGAAGAATGTCATTGGTATTTTGAGGGGGATTGCACTGAATCTGTAGATCATTTTGGGCAGTATAGACATTTTCACAATGTTAATTCTTCCAATCCAAGAGCATCGAAAATCTTTCCATCTTTTTGTGTCTTCTTTAATTTATTTCAAAAGTGGTTTGTAGTTCTCATTGTGGAGGTCTTTCACCTCCTTGGTTAAATTGATCCCTAGGTACAAATGTGACAAATGTAAATGGGCCTGCTTTATTTATTTCTCTTTTTGTTAGTTCATTATTTAAGTACATAAATGCAACTGATTTAGGGGCATTTGTTTTGTATTCTGCAATGTTACTAAAGTTCTTAACCAGCTCTAGGAGTTTTTTGATGGAGTCTTTAGGTTTTTCAATATGTAGTATCATGTCACCTGCAAATAGGGAAAGTTTGACTTCATCTTTTGTAATCTGGATTCCGTTTGTTTCTTTCTCTTGCCTGATTGCTCTGGCTAGTACCTCTAGTACTATGTTAAATAGAAGTGGTGAGAGTGGACGTCCTCATCTTGTTCCTGTTCTTAAGGGAAAGACCCTCAGTTTTTCCCCATTCAGAATGATACTGGTGGTGGGCTTGTGATAAATGGCTTTTATTGTATTGAGATATTTTCCTTCTATACCTAATTTGTTGAGAGTCTATATCTTGAAGGGATGTTGGATTTTGTCAAATGTTTTTTCAACATCTACTGAGATAGTCATATGGTCTTTGTCCTTGAGTTTCTTGATGTGATGTATCACATTTACTAACTTTTGTAAGTTGAATCATCCTTATATTCCTGGAATGGATCCCACTTGATCATAGTGTATATGTTGCTATATTCTGATTGCTAATATATATTTATTATTATTATTATTTTAAATTTTATTTTATTTTTTCAATATACAATGTGGTTGATTACTGTAGCCCATTAACAAAACCTCCCTCCCTCTTCCATCTCCCCCCTCCCTCACAACAATGTCCTTTCTGTTTCCTTGTCATATCAACTTCAAGAAATTGTAATTGTCATGTCTTCTTCCCTACCTGCCTCCCCCTCCCCAGTTGTGTGTGTATTTATTTATTTATTTTTAGCTCCCACAAATAAGTGAGAACATGTGATATTTCTCTTTCTGTGTCTGACTCATTTCAATTAATATAATTCTCTCTAGGTCCATCCATGTTGCTGCAAATGGTAGTATTTCATTTTTTTTATACACCAGAGTAGTATTCCATTGTGTAGGTATACCACATTTTCCGTATCCACTCATCTGATGATGGACATTTGGGCTGGTTCCAAATCTTAGGTATTGTAAAGAGTGCTGTGATGAACATTGGAGAACAGGTATTCCTTCGACTTGATGATCTCCATTCCTCTAGGTATATTCCCTGCACTGGGATAGCTGGGTCATATGGTAGATTTTTCTGCAATTGTTTGAGGAACCTCCATACCATTTTCCATAGAAGCTGCACCATTTTGCAGTCCCACCAGCAATGTATGAGAGTTGCTTTTTCTCTGCAACCTCGCCAGCATTTATCATTCAGAGTATTTTGGATATTAGCCATCCTAACTGGAGTGAGATGGTATCTCAGTGTGGTTTTGATTTGCATTGCCCGAATGCTGAGTGATGTTGACCATTTTTTCATATGTCTGTTGGCCATCCCTGTATCTTCCTTTGAAAAATGCCTATTTAGCTCTTTTGCCCAGTTTTTAATTGAGTTACTTGTTTTTTTTGTTTTAAAGTTGTTTCAGTTCCTTGTATATTCTGGATATTAATCCTTTGTCAGATGTATATTTTACAAATATACATCTTACAAAGGATTAATATCCAGAATATTCGAGGAACTCAAACAACTTTATAGCAAAAAACAAGTAACCCGATTAAAAAATGGACAAAGAAGATGAATAGGCTTTTCTCAAAGGAAGTTTTTTGCTGTGCAGAAGCTTTGTAGTTTGATATAATCTCATTTGTTTATTTTTCCTTTGGTTGCCCGTGCTTTGGGGGTTGTATTCATGAAGTCTGTGTCCAGTCCTACTTCCTGAAGTGTTTCCCCTATTTTTTCTTTAAGAAGGTTTATTGTTTCAGGATGTATATTTAATTCTTTAATCCATTTTGAGTTGATTATAGTATATGGTGAGAGTTACGGGTCTAGATTGTTTCTCCTGCATAATGATATCCAGTTATCCCAACACCATTTCCTGAAGAGGCAGTCTCTTCCCCACGGTATAGGCTTGGTGCCTTTATCAAACATCAGATGGCTGTAGGTGTTAAGTTGATTTCTGGATTCTCCATCCTATTCCATTGATCAGTGTGTCTTTTTGATGGCAGTACCATGCTGTTTTGGTTATTATAGCTTTGTAGTATACTTTAAAGTCAGGTAGGGTTATGTCTGCAGCTTTATTATTTATTTATTTATTTTTGCTCAGAATTGCATTGGCTATGTGTGGTGTTTTGTTATTCCATATAAATGTCTGGATTTTTCTTTTCCATTTTTTAGAAAAATGTCATTGGAATTTTGTTGGGGATTGCATTGAGTTTGTATATCACTTTGTGTAATATAGACATTTTCAGAATGTTGATTCTTCCAATCCAAGAGCATGTGATATCTTTCCATCTTCTTTTATCCTGTCTAATTTCTCTCAGCAGTGGTTTGTATTTCTCATTACAGAGATTTTTCACATCCTTGGTTAACTGAATTCCTAAGTATTTTATTTTGTTGGTGGCTATTATAAATGAGCAAGCTTTCTTGATTTCTCTTTCTCCATGTTCACTATTGAATAATAGAAATGCTACTAATTTTTATGTGTTGATTTTGCATCCTGCTACTTTGCTGAAATCATTTATCAATTCCAAGATTTTTTTTTGTAGAGGCTTTAGACTGTTCGATATATAGGATCATGTCATCTGCAAAGAGGGACAGATTGACTTCATCTTTTCCAATCTGGTTGCTGTTTATTTCATTCTCTTCTCTGATTGCTCTGGCTAGGACTTCCAACACTATGTTGAGTAAGAGTCATAAGAGTGGGCATCCTTGTCTAGTTTCTGTTCTTAAAGGAAAAGCTTTCAGCTTTTCCCCTTTCATGATGATGTTGGCAGTGGGTTTGTCATATATGGCTTTAATTATGTTGAGGTACTTTACGTCTATACCTAACTTATAGAGGGTCTTTGTCATGAATGAATGTTGAATTTTATCAAATGCTTCTTCAGCATCTATAGAGATGACCATATGGTGCTTGTGTCAGCATCTATAGAGATGACCATATTCAGCATCTATAGAGATGACCATATGGTGCTTGTGTTTGATTTTATTGATATGGTCTATCACATTTATTCATTTGTGTATGTTGAACCAACCTTGCATCCCTGGGATGAATCCCACTTGATCTTGGTGTATAATTTTGTATATATGTTGCTTTATTCTGTTACCTAGTATTTTATTGAGGAGATTTGCATCTATATTCATCAAGGATATTGGGCTGTAGTTTTATTTTTTAGTTGTATCTTTACCTGGTTTTGGTATCAGAGTGTTGTTTGCTTCACAGAATGAGTTTGGGAGAATTGCCTCTCTTTCAATCTTTTGGAATACTTTGTAGAGAATTTGTCTCAATTCCTTTTGAATGCTTGGTAAAATTCTGTTTTTAATCCATCTGGTCCTGGGCTTTTCTTTGTTGGGAGCCTTCTGATAACAGCTTCAATATCCTTTATTGTTATTGGTCTTTTCAGATTTTCAACATCTTCTTGGATCAGTTTTGGTAGCTTTTGTGTGTCCAGAAATTTATTGATTTCCTCCAGATTTTCAAATGTGTTGGCAAATAGTTGTTTATAATAGTCTCAAATGATTCCTTGCATTTCAGATGTATCAGTTGTAATATCACCCTTTTCATTTCTAATTTTTGTTATTTGGATCTTCTCTCTTCTTTTTTTAGTTAGCCATGCTAATGGTTTGTCAATTTTATTTATCTTTTCAAAGAAACAGCTTTTTGATTCGTTGATCTTTTGTATTGTTTTGGGGGTTTCAATTTCATTAAGTGCTGCTATGATCTTAATGATTTCTTTCCGTCTGCTAACTTTGGGTTTGGATTTTTCTTGTTTTTCTAGTTCTTTAAGGTGAAATGTTAGGTTTTTCACTTGCCATCTTTCCATTTTTCTGAAGTAAGCATTTTTTTTTCCTTTTTGTCTTTTTTTGTGACCAGAAATGGATCGCAACCCTCAGTGTCGCGCTCGTACCGGACCAGGACCGGCAACGGGATCGCAACCCTCAGTGTTGCACCCGCACCTCGCTCAGCCAGTGAGCGGCTGGTCTGTATGTGGGATCCGAACCCTCGGCGGGAGCGCCGCCGTGCTCCCACATGGCGCACTGTAGCAGTGCGCCACCGGGCCGGCCCTGAAGTAAGCATTTAATATGATAAATTTCTCCCTTTGTACTGCTTTTGCAGTATCCCACAGGTTTTGGTATGATGTATCATTATTTTCATTAGTTACAATAAATTTTTTGATTTCCTGTTTGATTTCTTCTTGGACCCATATGTCATTAAGTAGAATGCTGTTTAGTTTCCATGTGTTTGTATAGTTTCCAAAATTTCTTTTATTATTGATTTCTAATTTTAATCCATTGTGGTCTGAAAAAAATACATGTGATAATTCCATTTTTTTCAATTTGTTGAGACTTGATTTGTAACCTAACATGTGATCTATCCTGGAGAATGATCCATGTGCTGATGAGAAGAATGAATATTCTGAGGTTGTTGGGTGGAATGTTCTGTAGATATCTGCCAAGTCCAATTGGTCTAGAATGTTGTTTAGATCTTGTGTTTCTCTGCTGATTCTTTGTCTAGATGATCTGTCCTGTATTGACAGTGGGGTGTTCAGGTCCCCTGCTATTATGGTATTAGTGTCTATTTCCTTCTTTAGATCTAATAGAGATTGCTGTATAAATCTGGCTGTTCCTCCATATTCGGTTCATATATATTTATGATTGTTATGTCTTCTTGATGGATTGATCCTTTTATCATTATGTAGTGGCCCTCATTATCTCTTTTTATGGTTTTTCATTTAAAGTCTATTTTATCAGATATAAGAATAGCTACTCCAGCTCATTTTTTATTTCTGTTTGCATGGTAAATCTTTTTCCATCCTTTCACTCTTAGTCTATTTGAGTCTTTATAGGTTAGGTGGGTCTCTTGAAGGCAGCATATAGTTTGGTCCTCCTTTTTAATCCAGTCAACCAGTCTTTGTCTTTTGATTGGGACATTTAAACCTTTTACATTAAGAGTTGTTATTGAAAAGTATTGATTCAATCCTAGCACTTAATTGATTTTTATTTGTATGTCTAAGGTGTCTTCTGTTCCTTTCTTTCTGATTTACTGTTTGTTTCCTGTATTTTTTGGTTCCTTGGGTTGTAGATAATTTTTTTTGTTTGTTTGTTTTCTCTTTAGTGTTGCCATTTTTATTTTACCAGTGGGTTTTGATTTTTCTTGGCTTTTTATGACAGTGGTAGTTATTTTTCAGGTACCAAACTCAGTACTCCCTTGAGAATTTTTTGGAAGGGTGGTCGTGTGGTAGTGAACTCCTGCAGTTTTTGTTTGTCTGAGAAATATACTATTTGCCCTTCATTTCAGGAGGATAGCCTTGCAGGGTAGAGTATTCTTGGCTGGCAATCTCTGTCTTTAGTATTTTGAGTGTATCATCCCATTTCTTTCTGGCTTTTAGGGTTTGTGATGAAAAGTCTGATGTTAGTCTGATTGGGGCTCCCTTATAGGCAATTTGACACTTCTCTCTTTCAGCTTTTAACATTCTCTCTTTGTCTTTGAGTTTTGCCCATTTGATTATAACATGTCTTGGCAAAGACCTTTTTGGGTTGAATACATTTGGAGATCTTTGAGCTTCCTGAGTCTGAATATACATGTCTTTTCCTATACCTGGGAACTTTTCTGCCACTATTTTGTTAAATATGTTCTCAGTGCAATCTTCTTTTTCCTCCCCTTCTGGAATACCCATGACTCAGATATTTGAGTGCTTAAGGTTGTCTGTTATCTCTCTTAGATTTTCTTCAATGCTTTTAATTCTTTCTCTCTCTCTCTCTCTCTCTCTCTCTCTCTCTCTCTCTCTTTTTTCTTTTTTTGTCTGCCTGTGTTATTTCAAACAGCCCATCTTCAAGGTCAGAAATTCTCTCTCCTGCTTCTGCAACCCTGCTGGTTAAACTCTCTGTTGTGTTTTTTATTTCATTGAATGAATTCTTTAGCTCAGCAAGCTAAGCTATATTCTTTTTCAGGGCATTGATTTCCTTGTACATTTCTTCTTACAGATCCTGTGAACTTTTCCTCATTTCATTATGCTGTCTAGCTGAGTTTTCTTATATCTCATTTAGTTTCCTTAGAATTATCACCCAAAATTCCTTGTCAGACATTTCAAGGGCTTCTTGTTTTATAGGATCTAGAACTTGAGAGTTATTACCCTATGTGGTTTACTTTCTTGATTTTTCATATTTCTGGTATCTTTCCTTTGATGTTTAGTCATTATGGCAGGGGATTTCATGGTCCACTGGTTTGACACTATTGTCTGGCTAGCATGCTACTGGGGCTGCCAATTTGGTACGGCTGCCTCAGGGTCTGCTCAGTTGGCCACTACTGCCTTGGGTGTGTGGTCACCTCAGGTCTTGGGCCTCTCTGGGGTGGTGCCTCTCTGGTCAGCATGGACTCGGCTGGGCTGGGGATGGAGTGAGGCAGCAGCAGCACGACCTACCTGCTGTGTTGCCCATTGGCACGGCAGGGTGCATGGTCTCTGTGGAGCTTCTGCCTCTCCAGCTGGATGCCTCTCTGATCCGCATGCACTTGGCCAGGCTGGGGATGGTATTGGACAGTGGCGGTGAGGCCTACCTGCTGGGTCACCCATCAGCACCACAGGGTGCGTGGTCTCTACAGAGCTTTTGCCTCTCTGGCTGGACGCCTCCCTGTTCTGCATGCACTCGGCCAGGTTGGGGATGGAGTCAGGTGGTGGGGCAAGCCCTACCTGGTGGGTAGTGCACCAGCACCGCAGGGTGCATGGTCTGTCTGATTGCTAATATTTTGTTGAGGATTTTTGCATCTAGGTTCATCAAAGATATTGACCTGTAATTTTTATTTATTGTGTCTTTCTCTGATTTTGATATAAGAGTTATGTTGTCCTCACAGAATAAGTTTGGGAGAGTAGCTTCTTTTTCAATTGTTTGGAATAGTTTGAGGAGAATTGGTATTAACTTCTCTTTAAAAGTTTGATAGAATTCAGCTGTAAAACCATCCAGACCTGGATTTTTCTTTGTTGGAAGATTGCTAATTACCACTTCTTTCTCCTTGCTTTTTATTGGTCTGTTCAGGTGTTCTATCTCTTCTTTGTTCAGTCTTGGTAGTTTGTATGTATCTAGAAACTTATCCATATCTTCCAGATTTTCATATTTGTTTTCATACAGCTGTTTATAATAGTCTCTAATAATTGTTTGTATTTCTGTGGTATCACTTTTAATGTTTTCCTTTTCATTTCTGATTTTTGTTATTTGGGTCTTCTCTCTTCTTTCTTTTTTTGTTAAACTTTTTTTTTCTATTTTATTTATCTTCGCAGGAAACCAATTTTTTGTTCTGTTGATTTTTTCTATTGTACTTTGGGTTCTCTTTTTCATTTAACTCTGCTCTGAGCTTAATTATTTCCTTACATCTACTACCTTTAGGTTTGGATTGCTGTTGTTTTTAAAGTTCTTTGAGGCATTGCATTAGGTCACTTATTGAAGTCTTTCTGTTCTTTTGAAGTAAGCATTTATTGCAGTAAATCAGCCTCTTAGTGCTGTTTTTGTGGTATCCTACAGGTTTTGGTATGATGTAATTTTATTTTCAATTGTTTCTAGAATTTTTTTTTTATTTCCATTTAATTTCTTCTTGGACCCATAGGTCATTCAGGAGCCCATTATTTAATTTCCATGTACTTGTATGCTTTCTAGAGTTTGGCTTATTTTTAATTTCTAATTTTAGTCCTTTGTGGTCTGAAAAGATACTTGGAATGATTTCAATTTTTAAAAATTTGCTAAGGCTAGATTTGTGACCTAATATGTCATCTATCCTGGACAATGTTCCATGAGCTGATGAGAAGAAAGTATTTTCTTTAGTTATTGGATGGAACGTTCTGTATATATCTGCCAGGTCCAGTTGGTCTATTGTGTAGTTTAAATCCCCTGTCTTTTGGTTCATTTGTTGTCTGGAAGATCTATCCCAAACTGAGAAAGGGGTGTTCAGGTCACCCACTATTAACGTATTAGGGCCTATTTCTTTCTTTCAGTCTAAGAGTGTTTGCTTTATATATCTGACTGCTCCAGTACTGGGTGTATATATACGTATTATTATGTCCTCTAGATGGATAGATCCTTTTATCATTATATAGTGGCCTTCTTTGTCTTTTTTTATGTTTTTTGGTTTAAACTCTATTATATCTGATATAAAAATAGCTACTCCTTTTCATTTTTGGTTTCCATTTGCATGGTATATCTTTTTCCATCCCTTCACTTTTAGTCTGTGTGGATCTCTATATGTGAGATGAGTATCTTGAAGGCAGCATATATTTGGGACTAGT
>NW_007728136.1:276515-277449 GCF_000696425.1 Galeopterus variegatus | reverse complement strand
TTTTTCCATCCCTTCACTTTTAGTCTGTGTGGATCTCTATATGTGAGATGAGTATCTTGAAGACAGTATATATTTGGGACTAGCTTTTTAATCCAATCAGTCAATCTGTGCCTTTTGAATGGGGAGTTTAATCCATTCACAATTAGGGTGGTTATTGGCAGATATTGTTTAATTCCTGTCATTTGATTGCTTTTTGTTTAGATGTTTTAAAAATCTTTTGATCCTTACTTCCCCTTTTATTTATTTTCTTCAATGTTAGTTCAATATGTGAGGTGTCATGATTTAGCTTCTTGCTCTTTCCCACTGGCATTTTTGTTTTAACAGCCGGTTTTGCTTTCTTGTGTATCCTTGGTTGTGACATTCATTATTCAGATTCCAGATGAAGGAATTTCTTGCATATTTGAACCTTGAGAATTTCTTGCAGGGCTGGTCATGTGGTGGTGAACTCCCACAATTTCTTTTTGTCTGGGAAACACACTATTTCTCACTCATTTCTGAAGGAGAACCTTCCTGGATAAAGAATTCTTGACTGGTAATTTTTTTCTTTTAGTATTTTGAATATATAATTTCACTTTCCTCTGGCCTGTAGGGTTTCAGTTGAGAAATCTGCTGTTAGTCTGAAATGGGTCCCTTATAGGTGACTTGACACTTTTCTCTTGCTGCTTTTATAACTCTCTCTTTGTCTTTCAGCTTCACAAATTTGACTACAAAGTGTCTTAGAGAGGATCTTTTTGGAATGAATCTGTTTGGGGACCTTTGAGCTTCCTGGATCTGAAGGTCTGCATCTCTCCTTACCCCTGGGAAGTTTTCTGTTACTATTCCCTTGAATAGGTTTTCAATACCTTTTCCTTTCTCCTCCCTTTCTGGAATACCGACAGTTGAGATGTTGGATTGCTTGAGGTTGTCTGCTATCTCTCTTAGAATTTCCTCATTA
>NW_007728136.1:245354-275643 GCF_000696425.1 Galeopterus variegatus | reverse complement strand
TTTTTTATTTCACTGAATGAATATTTCATTTCTAGGAGTTCTGCTACATCCTTTTTAAAGGTTTTAAACTCTTTGTACATTTCCTCGTTCAATATTTTGGATATTTTTTCTTGTTTCCTAGTGTTCTCTAATTCAGTCTTCTTTTATTTCTTCAAGCTTTCTTAAGATCACTTCTTGGAATTCTTTTTCAGAGATTTCAAGGATTCCCTGTTCTATGGGGTCTAGAATTTGAGCATTACTGTATTCCTTAGGTGGTGTCATACCTTCTTGTTTGTTGGCAGTTCTGGTATTTTTTCCTTGATGTTTGGTCATCTGGTAGAGGACTTGCTTCTTCTGTTACTCTGGGGTTGGTTATAAAGACAAATAATTCCTCCTCTATTTGCAGTCTCCTGGTGACTCTTCTTATATCAATGTAGTCAAGTGAGTGGTAGGTTGCCTGTAGAGTGGCCCTGCCTGCTACTGCCATCGTGAACTGTCATTGTGGTGACAGAAGGTGTGGCGAGATTTATCTTCTACCACCTTGGCTCCTGTTCTAGCTTTCTGTGGCTGTAGACTGAGCCTCTGGTGCTGTGCAGGTCTCAGCTCACCTCGGTGCCTGCTGGGCTATATGCACTTCCCTTCCCCTCCAGGGCTTTATACTGGACCCAGGTGCCACATGGGCCTTGGCTCACCTCCATGGCTGCTGGGCTGTTTGTGCTTTCCTCTGGGCCTTAGACTCTATAGCAATTTAAATAATATATTTTATTTAACTGAATATATCAAAAGTAATATCACTACAGTGTGCAATTGATTAAAAAATAATAAGATTTTATTTTATTTTTGCTATATATATATAGTTTTTAATTGATGTATGTTTTACATTTAAAGCACATCTCACTTTGGTTACTGTTAGGTTTCAACCAGGAAAGACAAGAAACTGAGTAAAGCAAACAAGAAACTGTGAGAATCTAAACCCAAATGCTTTGAGGCAGAAGGAAAGCAAAGGCTGGAGAGGAGACTGAAGGATCAGTTCCCACTCTGTACATGCTAGCAAGATTTATCTGGCTCCATAGGAAGGGTGAAGGGGTGGGGGTGGTTAACTTCTGCAGTGTGTGGCTTTCCTGTTTTGGACAGGATACTTTATTGGAAAGTACCTGCTGAGAAGAGAGATAGAGGGGGAAGGAGAGGGGGAATTTGTTTGTGTGAACAGCTAACATGGCTGCACTTATGCTAAGCCAGTTTTGTAGTCGAATAGTTACCACATTTCCATCAGTTAAAATAAAAGGATGTTTGGCCTTTTTATATGATGCTTTTGTTCATTTTTTTCTTGTGTTCATTTCTGGTTCTTAGAAAACACAAAGAGAAAATGCAAAATTTCTTCTTGCACCAGAATTAGGACAGTGAAGACCTCCACTGATCTATTTATTTTCTTTATCTTCAGCTTATTTGGGGCCAGAGAAAACAGGAATTATGACAGGAAGCCAGTATCTTGGATCCCTTAGTGCCAAGTTTTGAAAAGATACATGTACACACATAAGCATGATGATTTTGAAAAAGATAAAAGAAGTTTATGAGCTTCATCAGTCTTTCATAATGAAAACTTTGTGGAATCCAATAATAGAAAAGATGTAATAAATAAAATCTTTTCACTGAAATTGAAGGTGAGAACTCTTAATTGTAAATGCTACAGGAGCAAGAGTAGGACAGCTCATTATTGATTCTGCTATTCAATATACAGAAGGACTGATCAGAAAAAAAAGTAAAGAAAAGAAAGAGATTTTAATGGCAAGAGTTGGGAGGAAACTGCCTTTATTTGAGATCATTTGATTGTCTAACTATAACATCTGAGCAAATTTGGAAACAATTTGTTAATGGAATAAAAGGGGTCAGTGGTATTGCTAGACACAGCTGTTCTGGGCATGAATGGGTACTTTTATTCTATAAAAACAAATAAAGGAAGTTATTCTTCTAAATAAAAATAAGAATTCCTTTATTTTTCTTTTATTATTATTACCTTAAATATGAATCAGTCACCTTCAATTTATATTTGGATTCTACATAAAGGTGACCATCGATGACTAATTATAGCACTCAGTTCTAATGGTCAGACGACTTCATACTAGTTTATACTATAACATGTAGACACATAACTTTTGGGGCATTGTAAGCATGAAGTAAACACATAATCAACTGCCAAATATTTGGATTGTCTTCTAAACAGTTTTTTACAACATATGTTTAATCCTTTAGCAATATTTCTCTTCCCACTCAGCTTTTGCTAACAGTTTTGGACACTCCTTTAGTGGAAAAAAANAATATTTGGATTGTCTTCTAAACAGTTTTTTACAACATATGTTTAATCCTTTAGCAATATTTCTCTTCCCACTCAGCTTTTGCTAACAGTTTTGGACACTCCTTTAGTGGAAAAAAAAGGTTCTATGCCTTTCATTTTTTTACTTGATGGATCAGTTAATATGCTTTTTCTTCTAATCAACAGTTCAGATATCCTGTTGACATTGCATCACAGTAAAAAAAAAAAGCTGTGATAACTTATCTCTGGGTACTATATTATAATGCTATTCAATATAATATTAACCAATAAAGGGAATTTTTATAATCTGTATTTTCCAATATACTAGCCATAAGCCACATGTGACTATTATGCAACTGAGAAATCAAATTTTTAATTTTATTTAAATTTAACTGATTAGTCTTGCTTCTGGCTAGTGGCAATCATATTAAATAACACAGCTATAGATGAACACAACCATTAGAAAAATGTATCATCTTTTAGTATATTCTGTGTTTAGGTATTAATATACTTCTTAAAAATGTGTCCTATGGTGAACTTTATGGAGATAATTCTATCATTTATAAATCAAAAGAAATAAGTGTTTTCTTTTCAATCCAAAAATACATTGGGCTAGACTATTACATCCTCACAGTACTCTTGCACAGTCTCACTAAATAAATGAGCCATTAAACTCTTTAAGGACAAAAAACCGTGTTGTTTATTGGGATAGCACAGCCAACTTGGCCTCACTTGGGGTGTGCACAGATTGTAGCTTGCTAATGTAATGCTCACTACCAAGCTCATAATGTTCATCTAGATAACCCCCAAACCTAAAAATTAGGAAAAATGATTAAGTACACACCCACTCTTACCCTTTCTTCATAGTTAGTATAAAGAATGAGATGACGTATGTGACACATTTTCAGACCTACAAAGCAATCTAGTTTATGTTTATATCTTCAAATATCCTATGAATTAGAAAAAATCATTTACAGTGAAGCAAAATTTAATTATGTTCTATTTTTTGTTTTTTTTTTTTTGGTTTTTTCCAGCAATCACTATTATTAGAACCTAAATTCACTTGGTTCCAAATGACTACAGAATTCTTTTTAAGATTATGTATTTATTAAGGCATAATTGCAAAATAAAGTTCACATATTTTAAATGTCAATTTTGGTATGTTTTGATATATGCATATATTCTTAAAGCCATTACCACAATCAAAATACCAAAAATTTCTATTAGATTTTAACCATGTATTTGACAGAAAAAAAAAAAAAATGAACCAAACTAAGAAGTTACATATTTTACAGTTTTATATTCTACATAGAATAAGGTAATGATTTTATCAACTACCAACAGAAAATAGTGTCAATAAATAACTTATCCACTACCATCTTTAAAATCCAACTGTTAGAATACAAAGTCACCACAGTATGTGAAAGAGACAGAAAGTAAACCCTTGTTAAGCAAAGCTAATTTCACTTAGATATAGTTACCTTTCATTGTCTTCTTTGTTACATAATCACTTGGAGAATAAAATTAATGGCTGCATTTTTTTAATGCAATGTAAATATTGTTCTGTGGTTCTTTACTAATTTCTCCTTAACCCCCCTCCCCCTTTCCTAACTGTGGTGTCCTCAGTTGCATTATCTCCTTTTGAGAGTTCAAGGAATTATTGTAATTGTTGCATCTTTCTTTCTTTTCTTTCTTTTTTTTTTCTTCCACCTTCCACTTATGAGTGAGGACATACAGTTTTTCTCTTTCTGTGCCTGTCTTATTTTACTTAACATAACTTTCTACAAGCTCATCCATGTTGCTGCAAATGGCAGAATTTCCTTCCTTTTAATAGCAGAGTAATATTCCATTGTGTACATATACCACATTTTCCTTATCCAGTTGTCTGTTGGTAGACATTTAGGTTGGTTCCAAATCTTATCTATTGTAAGTAGAGCTGTGATAAACATGGGAGGACAGTTACCTCTTGGACATGATAATTTCCTTTCCTTTGGGTGTATACCCAGAAGTGGGATTGCTGGATCACATGGTAGTTCTACCTGGTAGTTGTTTGAGGAACCTCCATACTGTTTTCTATAATGGCTGCATAAATTTACAGTCCCACCAACAGTATAGAAGAGTTCCCTTATCTCTACATCATCACCAACTTTTGTTATTGTCTGTCTTTTTGATAATGGCCAGTCTAACCTGTGTGATATGATATCCCAATGTGGTTTTGTTTTGCATTTCACTGATGCTGAGTGATGCTGAGCATGTTTTCATGTGTCTGTTGGCCATTTGTGTATTTTCTTTTGAGAAATGCCTATTCAGCTTCTTTGCCCATTTTTTAACTGTGTTACTTTTTTTTAACAGTTAAGTTGTTTGAGCTCCTTGTATTTACTGGATACTAATCCCTTGTTGGATGTATAGTTGGAAAATATTTTCTCCCATTCTTTAGGTTGTATTTTCACTCTATTAACTGTTTCTTTTGCTGTGCAGAAGCTTTTGAGTTTGATATAATCCTATTCATTTTTCCTTTTGTTGCCTGTGCTTTTGGGGTCTTGTTCATAAAGTCTTTGCCTGGTCGACTTCCTGAAGTGTTTCTCCTTTCTTCTTTAAGTAGTTTTATAGTTTTGGTTCTTATATATAAGTTTTTAATCTATTTTGAGTTGATTTATTATATGATGAGAGGTATAGGTCTAGTTTCATTATTCTACCTATGGATGTCCAGTTTTTCCAGCACCATTTATTGAAGAGGCTGTTATTTCCTCAATGTATGCTCCTGTTGCCCTTGTCAAATATCAGTTAGCTGTAAGTATGTGGGTTAATTTCTGTGTTCTCTATTCTGTTCCATTTGTCTGAGTGTCTGTTTTTATGCCAATACCATTCTGTTTTGGTTACTATAGCTTTGTAGTATAATTTGAAGTCAGGTAGTGTAAAGCCCCCATCTTAATTATTTTTGCTCAGGATTGTTTTGGCTATTTAAGGTATTTTGTTGTTCCAAATCTATGCTAGGATTGATTTTGCTATATCAGTGGAAGTCAGGTAGTGTAAAGCCCCCATCTTAATTATTTTTGCTCAGGATTGTTTTGGCTATTTGAGGTATTTTGTTGTTCCAAATCTATGCTAGGATTGATTTTGCTATATCAGTGAAGAACATAATTGGTATTTTGATGGGAATTGCACTGAATCTTTGGATCACTTTTGGTAGTAAGAAGGTTACTCTTTCTTTGCTCTGCCATTTTCTGCCATGTGGGACCCATGAGTCACTGTTGGCACCACCCAAACCCTCACCAGATGTGTTCCCTGGATTTTGGACTCCCCAGCCTCTGAAACTGGAAGCAATACATTTTATTTTATTTTATTACAAATTAGCCAGTTCCAAGTATTTTTTTACAAGAAAGAGAAATGTACTAAGACAGAAAATCATACCAGAGAAGTGGGGTGTTGCTTCTAACAAATATTTGAAAATGTGAAAGCAGCTTTTGATTTGGATAATGGGAAAAGGCTAGAAGAATTTGAAGGAGCAAGCTAAAGAAAGCCTACCTGCTGGTAGGAGTTTAGAAGAGAAGAAAATTATGGAAAATGAAACTTCTTAAACACTGGTTAAGTGGTGGTAAGCAGAGTAATAATAGAAATATTCACAGTAAAGGCCACACTAATGAGATCTCAGATACAAATAGGAAACTTATTAGGAATTCGGCAAAAGATCAGTCTTGCTACACCATAGCAAGGAACTTGGCTGCATTGTGACCATACCCTAGGACTTCATGGAAGGTGATACTTAAGAGTGGTGAACCAGAATGTTTGGTTGAAGAAAATCATTAAGGAAGCTGCATGGCTACTTCTAAAGCAGTACACTGAGCAGCAAATCAATAAGGAAGCTGTATGGCTACTTGTAAAAGACTACACTGAGTTATGGAAACAAAGGCATGTCATAAAGCCAGAATTTAAAAGGGAAGTAGAGTGTAAAGATTTGGAAAATTTGCAGACTGGACATGTGGTAGAGAAGCAGAGAACATTTGCATAAGGAAAATCCAGTTGTGCAGTAGAGGGACTGATTGCTAAAGACATTAGCATAGTTAGAGGTAGCCATGTGCAAAAACCCAAGAAAATGAGAAAAAGTGCCTGGAGGCATTTCAGAGATCTTGGAGGCTGAGTCTTCCATTGTAGGCCCAGAGGTCTAGGGAGACAGAATAGTCTTGTGGAACAGGCTGCCAGTGTGATCTTCATAGCCTTACTCTCCAAAGCCTCCTCAGGAAACCATTTCCATCACCAGCACCCCAGCTGCTTTGGCTGCTCCTGCTGTGGATAAATTGGCCCCAGGTGTGGCTGGACACTCATCTTTGGAAAATACAACTGGAAACATTGGCAGTGTTCACATAGTATTAAGTCTGCAGTCTTGAATAATGCCAGACCTGTGAAGCCCTGGGAGCCTCCACTCCAATTTCAAAGGATGCATGGTAAAGACTGGAGGCCCAGGAAATGATCTGTTACAGGAGCAGAGTCACTATGTAGAGCCTTCCCTAGAGCAATGCCCAGTGGAAACATGGGGCCAGAATTCCAATAGAGAAACCGCATCAGTGCCATGCTTGCTGGAGCCACATTAGCAGGACCACCATGGAGACCCCAGAATTGTAGAGCTACCAGTGTACAACACCAGCCCGAAAGAGCTAAAGCATCATTTGAAACCAGGAAATCCTTAGAGGATGAGTTGCCTGAGGATTTGGGGACCCAAACCTCACAACAGCATCCAGAGGATGCCAATAATGGAGTCGAGGCAGGTACATGATTTTCCAGCTTTAAGATTTGATTCCCACCCTGCCAGGTTTCAGACTTGCTTAGGACCTGTTTCACCTTTCTTTTGGCCTATTTTTCCCATTTTAAATGGCAACATGTACTCTATGCTTGTCCCATCATTGTATCTTGGAAGTAGATAACTTGTTTTGACTTCACAGATGGGTATTTGAACTACGGATTTTTTAGTTGAAAAAGTTAAGACTTTGGGAATGGAATGAACGTGTTTGAATGTGAAAAGGACTTGAATTTGGGGGGGGGGGCTAGAGGTGGAATGCCTCGTATTGATTGTTACCCCCAAACATGAATCCTACTGTGGCAATGTTAAGAGGGTGGAAAATCCTCTTATAATAATCAAAGGACTCTTAAATTCTGACAGAATAAGAAAACTTGGCTCCTTTGGAAAAGGAGATGTTTGGATGTTTGGATATATGAGATGTTTTTTATGTGTCCCTGAGGAGTGACAATATTAATCCACAAGTGCTTGGAAAATGGCCATTCTGAAAGAAAATGGGGTACATAAAATGAGAGTGGAAATATGCAATGAGAAATGTTATGTCTGTGGAATTTAATGTAGAATCATACATACTTCAATTTACTAGAAGTTTCATAGGATGAGGGTGTGTGTATATATATGATTATGCACATGTATATGTGTGTGTATATATATATATGTACACATATAAAATATTAGAGATTTCTCTAATTATTCCATACTATATTTTTCTTTTACAGGAATTCAGTTACTTCTATCCCTTATTTCATATTATGTTAGGTTATATCCAGTCTTATGAAATCTTATATAATTTTTTTAGTAAAAATCATTATTGTCAAAGATAACATTTGTCTAACCTCTTATGACTTGCAAAAATATCTTTGTTTAACAGCTTTTGGGATGTGCAGTTAATCTTTTATTATATTTAATTTTATTATTGAAACATAATTGATTATACATATTTGTGAAGACAGAGAATTTTCTTTCTTTCTTTTTTTTTTTTTTTTTTTTTTTAGTTTTGCAAGAGGGAAAACTCGGGAATGAGGGGGGAAATGATGCTCTATATAACTGTGCTTGGGCTAGAGAAAAATTCCCCCTCTTATTCCACGGACTATGTTTTCTGTGTCATTAAATTCAATTTACATTTAAATTAGCTTCCAAATATAAATATCTACCATATGATACTTATGGCCAAATGCCTAATGACTTACAGTATCTTGCCAAATAATTACACAATTATATCCAAGGAGCATGATGTGATGAAAGTATATTAAACTCAAAACAGGAAACAAGACTGTAGTCCTATCTCTTTGATGACAAGCTACTATAATATGTCTCTTAACATTACTAGAGATAAGTCTACTCATCTTTAAAGAGAATGGTTAAAACATGTGGTGCCTAAGGTCACACCTTAACAATTCTACAGGGTTTTATTTCCCATTCCCTTATCTTATTTCACTCAATTTAAGGGGTTTTTATTTTTACCATTCTGTCATCAGTATCATGAAAGAGAATAGTTATTCTCAAGGATGCACATCTAAAAACTTTAGTTCTTTCCTGACCATACTTATTTTCAGATTTCCTGATATTAAATTTCCTTGATAAGTCTTGTGTTAGCACTCTGTAGTCAGAGGCAGATATTTTATCTATTATCCATACATGCTAAAACCAATAAATTTTTTCTGAAACTTTGACATCATTTTGCCATAAATTGTTTATGATTATTTAATTTTTGTAATTATTTGTTTAGTTTAGGCCAAAAAAAAAAAGATTAGTTTCTTATTGGCACTTGTGCAATCTAATGTCAAATAATAAGTTTGAAAACTGGAATTCCTTGAAATAATAAATTATTCAGAGTTAATAAGAGTCATTCATAAACTTTCCCTGATATAATCACATTAGCTAAATGAAAGTGCAAAAGGAAGTAAGGAATGTGAGAACTAACACGAAGAAAGTTAAGAATATTGACAAATTCCTCCATGATAATATCCAACAAAACTATTTATTAAAATGCCACACAAAAATTTTAATGAGAGAGAAGCAAAGAAGACTAAACACAACGTTATTTTTTCTTTGCCACAATTATAGTAAATGAAGCACTCACCATTTCTCAATTTGGGATTTGCTGCTGTTTTCCATACAGATGTTCCCTTCGATGGAGAATTAACTCCAGTTTTTCACATATATACAAAAATTTGCAGAGCTTTCAGGTATGTGCCACTTAGCTATTGGATAAAGTATTACATGTTCTTTGTTCACACATATGGCTCATAACAGAATTTAATTCTTACATCCAGGTCAATGTTAATTTAATAATTCACAGACTGTATCTTAGATATTTCCATTTTAGTTCCAGGTGGCATAACTAATATATTTGACAAAGTCAGCTTATATGTCTTATACATAAACATAGCATGTCTTACATTTTTGGCCTTTGATATTAATTTTATTCCTTTTTATCATCTGATTAATTGAATATTTCTGAAATTTGGTAATACTTCCAATGCTAAAAATGTAGTCATACAGCCCTAAGACAATGACTCTAGTTAAAGAATGCTGAACTCCGTGGAATTGTAGTTGGAGAGTTTCAGACATGACAGGGCTCAGCACTGGCTACCTGTGTCCAAAGACAAAACCCTGAAAGAATGTATCTGTCTTTGGAAACAGGGTGAAATGCATATACTGAGCAAAGTCAATAAACAGTCTGGTGCTTTAGCTTCAAAACTTAGTTGCATATGGTTTGGGTTGGAAGAGACATAGGAACTATTCTGCATTTGGGAAAACTAATTAAGTACTAGACACCGTTTAACTACTATTCCATTTAATCTTCATAATGACTTGATGAAGTAGGTAATAATATTTTTCTTAAGAATTTAGAGAGGTAAAAATAATTATCCAAGATCTCAAAGCTTTTTGTTGGGAAAGTCGAGATGTAAGACCTGGATTTCTGACTCAGTTGAAGGCTACAATGATATGTTCTCAGCATTTCTCGTAGAAAGCAAAATAATTAATGTTTACTAACTTGGAATCAAAATATGAACTACAAGTAAGTTCAAAAAACCTTAATCCAGGTGATCTTTCTTCAAAGACTTAATATGAGTGTCTTTGTATGTCAGGAATACAGGGTGGGGTACGTTTCTATCTTGTATGAAATTACAAAACTGTGGCCTACTGAAGACTAGTTTCATCATTAATCCTAATTCCAGTTGTCCATACATAGCAGACTAGTTAATGTACTTCATCAAATACTTTTTCCTGTGTTCTGCTATTGGTTAGAGATTATTCACAGAACTTGACATTTAAAAAATGCAGATATTACCCAAAAATTCATAAATCAGCCTTTCTTATCTTCACCCAGGTTGTTGATAGGTATAGAATTGGAGTCTTGAACTTTCTTTGAGTCATGTTTCCAGCTTGATCTCAATCTATTTATCAATTCTATCTGAGTACCGTATTTAACCAGCAACCAGCCACTGGTCAATCCAAGAGTGCTATCATCTACATCACATTTCACAATTTTATCCATAGGGATGTCATAAAAGTCTGTCAGAATCATGCTGAAATCAATTTATCTTGTAGCTCTCCCAAAGCTAAACCTCTACCAAAAAAAGGATTGAGGTTAGTTGAACATGACTTGTTCTGAGTATTATCTCCAGTGTTTACTGCATACTCTTTGAACTACCATCAGTGATATGGTTAATAAACCCATTTTTTTCTAGATATAATTCATAGTATATATCTTTTACTATAGTCTTCAAATATATCCCATTTCCTGTTGTTGAAATTCTCAATAACCTCAACTTTTGATTTTGAAAGTTGAGACTTATTGTGTTTAATGAGAATGGATACCACTATTAATTTTGTATAAGTGACCATTATGGTCTTTTCAGTTTTTATTTTTAAATTTTTTTAACCTTTTAATATTTATTAAGAATATTCATGAAATACAAAGCTAATTGTCACCCCTCATGCCCATGATGTGAGGGCCAGATTCATAGTGGTGGCATACCCATTACCAGAAATTGCTTTTGTACCCCATGCCCCTACCCAATTATCCCCAACCTCACCCCTTTCTTCCCCCCAACTCCACTTTGTAGCCCTAGGAATGTTCCCTCCCTCTGTAAGACCACCTTACTACTGTGGTTTTCCTTCATTCTTTCTCTCTTAGCTCCCACGTATGAGTGAGCATAAGCAGTATTTATCCCTCTGTGCTTGGCTTATTTCACTCAACATAAGTTTCTCCAGGTTTATCCATGTTGTTGTAAATGGGAGAATTTTTCATTATTTTTTATGGCAGAGTAGTATTCCATAGTGTATATATACCACAGTTTCCTTATCCAATCATCCATTGATGGACATTTAGGTTGTTTCCATATCTTGGCTATTGTAAACAGAGCTGCAACAAACATGGGAATGCATGTATCTCTTTGACATGATGATTTCTATTCTTCTGAGTATATACCCAGAAGAAGGATTGCTGGATCGTATGGAAGATCTACCTGTAGTTGTTTGAGAAACCTCCATATTGTTTCCCATAGTGGTTGTACTAATTTACTGTCCCACCAACAGTGCAGTAGTGTTCCCTTCTCTCCACACCCTTGTCAGCAATTGTTATTCACTGTCTTGTTGATTATAGCCAGTCTAAATAGAGTGAGGTGGTATCTCAATGTGGTTTTAATTTTCATTTCCCTAATGACTAGTGATGTTGAGCATTTTTTCATGTATCTGTTGGCCATTTTGTGGGTAACAGAACAACATAAATTATAGAATAAAAATTATTTTGAAGTGTTGAATAGCCTAAACCCAAAAAATTGAAATTCAACATGCGTATTTGTAAAGTTGTACATTTATTTAAAAGGTAAATGAAAAATGACAATATGAAAGAGATGTAGACTTAAGCAGTTTTTATGGTGAAAAAAAGGATGGTTAGTTTTCCACTAAGTGATCTAAATTACATTTACTACAAGTGTAAATAGTTAAGCCATCTTGGGTGGCATTCAAAGAGAACACTCAAAGTGGGGAATTAGCACTTCACTGTGCTCTGTGTTGGCCAGATTTTATCTGGAAAATATGTTGATTTCTTATTTAGCTTTAATAGTAGAAAACTACAGAGAGACCATATAGCAAAACCCCAAATTTGGAAAGATAATAAAAAGTATTCATACCTGTGAAAAAACAAACAAACAAACAACAACAACAGAAATAAATAAATAATGCAGGTAATTGTGTTCTGTAATGAGAAACTTTTCAGCTTCTGTGATGGACCTCCAGATGGAAATTACCAAACACATTAATTTACTGTTAAATTAACATCCTTCTTTTAGAACATGGATAATTTTAATGTTCTTTTATTATTAAATTTGAATATAAGCAAAATATATGCATGCCTGTTATTGGATGTTTTCCTGAAGGTGGTTAAATATATGTACTATCATTATCCACTAAGGTCCAACAGAAGAAAAATAAAAATAAAACACTGATCTAAAAAGCAATTGTGAATGAGTCATCGAAATATCTTCACCATATGCAGTTTGGAAGTAATTGGTCACATAATTCTCTCAGTCACACTCACACAAAGTCACTATTCATTGTCATGGTGGCATTTTCCTTTTGAAAGTAGCAATATGTAGCTATGGTTAAATTTGTAGTATAATAAAATAATGCACAGACTAATATTATGTTCAAATACAGTGTAGATATATTCATAGGTTCATATATGTCTCAGTGACATCACAAGAATATCATAAGAGAAGAAAAACAGTTGAAGTATTTATGAATTACCCTTTTGTTATTTCTGGAGATAACTGGTTTATCTGATAATTGGAATTGTACATAAAGAATTATTCTCGTGAAGAGTATTCTTTCTTTATTTTTTGCTTTTCTGGAGAATATATCAAAAATGCCTGTCATGGCATTCCATGATGTTCTGTTTCTACTTCTAACTTGACAACTTTTGTTCTTTATTCATTGTTGCAGCTATACCGTGGGGTCCTTCAATCAAGATTTTTTGAGTACTTTTCCAACTGCTACTGGACCTTCAGCCAGAGGTTCTTTCTATAATTAGGAGAGGGGAGATTTGATGAATGGTGAATATTGCAGCTGTGCCATATAAACACATGGGGTCATAGAACATTGTGTACAAATTGGTATTTGACCTTTCGGAATAAATGTATACAAAGGTACTTCAAAAAGTTCATGGAAAAATAAAATTGAAAGATAATGTAAATATTTCCATGAACTTTTGGAAGTACTCTCACATTTTTCCAGGTATTATTGAAGGAGAGGGCACATTTTCAAAAAATCATAAGTCATAGAATGTGATATATTCCCAATACATAACTTCTGCCCACATTAAGTTTTTTGGGTCTCAGATAAAGGAGGCAGTGTAAATAGCCTGGAATATGAGGATAAATAAAGAGGGCATTCATTATATTACAATTTGGTGGAAAGTAGGATTTCATATAAATTTGCCTAATTTTGACATTTTTACATGAAATTTCTACTGCTGAATTACTCGTATGATCTTCATATACACTGAACACTTAAAATTTCTTTTTAGGGAAGAATACACACAGATTTTAATATAGGAAAAGATTTTAAAACATAATAATAATGTTTTAAAGTTAAAGCGTATAGAATTAAGGTGTGGTTAACATTAGAGGAAAATCTGTGAGTAGAAGTCAGGAATTCTATGCATTATCTTTGCAACTTTTATCTACATATACAATTATTACAAATTATTTTTTATTAAAAATTACAGTGTGACTCAAAGCTTAATATACTCAGATTACTCTATAAATAGTAAATCCTTTCTTCTGGCAATTCTTACTCTATGTGTACATTTTCCTCAGATGTCCTAGAAAGAGAATAAAGTTGCTCTCCTACTCTTGGTGAAACCAGTGCTTTTCCCAATCCTGCACAAGGTATTCACACTCCTCTAGAGCTGCTGGGCTCTGGGAGGAGAGTCATTTGCTGTGACCATCAAGTTGGCCAAATTTAGTCATGTTAAAAAAAGGGGGGGGGCATTTTCACATTCTCTGAAATATCTTAATAAAATGCTCTTGCAATACAATTTTACCTAAGTTGTGTGGTGATTCAGTCATTTTAAAAATGAAACATACTAAGCACCTATTAAATGATAGTGATACTATTAAGTGATGTTGATAGCACGATGATTAGCAATGATGTTAACAGCAAGGATGATTAACAGCCCATTTCTTCACCAATACACTGTCTAAAAGAGAAGGGATACACAATCACTCAATTAAAATATATTTTAATAGTTCACACGTTTATGAAAAATGCAAAGAAAAACCATACATATTTTAAAAAGAAAATGTTTACCTATATGTAAAAAGAAAAAAATACAGTGGAAGGGATGGAAGGTGACTTCTAGAATTTTTTATAGATTTTTCTTTTAAATTAGTTAAATATTCTATATATTTACAATTATTAAATTAAAACTAACCAAATTCTTAAAAATAAAAGGAAGAAAATTAAACTAAATATGTATCTAGTTGGTATTATATTCACACAGAAAAGGACTACTCCAGGTAATAAAGATATTAACTTGAATGTATACCCATGGTGGGATATAAAAATTAAAAAGAAAAAGGAAAAAGAAAAATAATAGAAATATAAATAAAAAAAATTCCTTAAAAAATAGGAGAGAAAACTCAATTCTATTGAGACATAAAAATGAATGGTTATGTGAAATTGTAAATCTATCATTTTTGGTGCTGTTGAGAGCAACATTTTTAAACATGGGAGAAACAAAGCATTCATGCTAAGATCGAAGAAGTTAACAGAAACCTTGTAGTACAGAATTTAAATTGAAAATATTGGTATGAGCTCATTATGTATTTTATCTCTAAATAAATTCATAGTCCATTTATAGATGGAGGCTAAAACTAAAGGTTAACCAAGTAGCAAGGAGGATATCAATGCCTTAAATTTTGGCCCTGAGATACTACTTTTCACCAGAAGAAATTAGGTTCCTTGAAAATATATGAGATAACAAGGCTGTGAAAAACTACTAGACATCTATAATATAGGCTTTAGATCCAACTGAAAAAGACAAAATCAAAACAATAACCAAAAAATGGATGATGTGAAAATTATTTTTGCAAAATATTTCATTATATAAAGGAAAAAGAACTATTATAATAACAATGTCAGAATTATACAACCCTGAATGAATTGATAGATCTATCATTAATCATCAGCAATACATAACTTCAGAAAAAGAAAGATAAGCAGACATCATGTCCCTCCTTTTGAAAACAAAAGAGTGTCTACTGAAGCAGACCTGCCAATAAATAAATAAATAAATAAATACATAATACAAAGAAGAAGAAATGTGATCAACTTCTTGTTGATATCCAAGTACAACACTGATGAAAGAAATTAAAGAGGACACCAAAAGATAGAAAGACATTCCATGTTCATAGATTGGAAGAATTAACATTGTGAAAATGTCCATATTACCCAAAGCAATCTATAGATTCAATGCAATCCCCAACAAAACACCAATGATATTCTTCACAGACATAAAAAAAAAAAAATCCTAAAATTTTTATGGAATAACAAAATACCCTTAATAGCCAAAGCAATCCTGAGCAAAAATTAAACTGGAGGCATTACCTTACCTGATTTCAAGCTATACAACTATATTACACTATCTTACTTCAAACTATACTATAGTAACCAAAACAGCATGGTACAGGTATAAGAACAGAAATATGGATCAATGGGACAGAACAGAGAAGTCAGAAATTAACCCATACGCTTACAGCCAACTGATCTTTGATAAAGGCACCAAGAACATATATTGGGTAAAGGACAGCCTCTTCAGTAAATGGTGCTGGGAAAACCGAATATCCATGTGTAGAAGAATGAAACTACACCTTGCCATAAACCAAAATAAACTCATCATGGATTACAAACAAATGTAAGACCTGAAACTATAAAACTCCTAGAAGAAAACATAGGGGAAACACTTCAGGATGAAGGACTTGGCAAAGATTTACTGAATGAATCTCCAAAAGCACAAGCAACAAAGGAAAAAATAAACGAATGGGATTATATCAAACTATAAAGCTTCTGAACAGCAAAGTAAACAACCAACAGAGTGAAAAGACCATCTATAGAACGGGAGAAAATATTTGCAAGCTATACATCAACAAAGGATTAATCTACAGAATATACAAGGAACTCAAGCAACTTCACTGTAATTAACAAATAATTCAATTGAAAAATGGGCAAAGTAGCTGAATAGACATTTTACGAAGGAATACAAACAGAAAAACACATGGCCAACAGGTACATGAAAAAATGCTCAACATCACTAATCATCAGGAAAATGAAAATCAAAACCACACTGAGATGTCATGTAATCCAAGCTAGACTGGCTATTATCAAAAATATAGAGAATAAGAAATGATGACAAGGATCTCTTCTACACTCTTGGTGGGATTGTAATTAGTACCGCCATTATGGAAAACAGTATGGAGGTTTCTCAAACAACTAAACATAGAAATACCTCATGATTCAGCAATCCTACTACTGGGTATATATCCCAAGGAATGGAAATCATCATGTCAAAGAAACTTTACTTTAAATAATATATTTAAATTTAGAGACCTTTGAAATAAACATGTACATTAATTTATTTACTTCATTAAAAACTAATTTATTGGAACACCAAACTCATAACTTTAACTTTTAATAGAATTGAATGTTATTTCTCTTCATATTTAAATTAGTTCTTGACAAGTTCAGCAATTGCCTCAACTTAATTTTGTTCTTGTATTAGTTCATTTCTATTGCTTATAACAAAATACCCAGAACTAGGTAATTCATAAAGAAAATGAAGTTTATTGCTTACAGTTTTGGAGGCTGGAATGTCCGAAGTCCAGGGAACATATCTGGTATAGGCTTTCTTTGGTGGTGACATCAGTGATGGCAGTCTATTACATTGTGAAATGGCAGAGCAGAAAGTGTGAGAGAACAACCTCCTCTCTTTTTAAAGCCCTCAGAACCACTCCCATGACCACTATTTTTAATCCATTCACTACTGCATGGTCCAACAATCTAATCACCTTTTCAAGGCCCCACCTTTCAATTACCATAATAGGATTTTCCAATCTCTTAACAGTCACAGTGGGGATTAAGTTTTAGGGGGACATTCAACCCAAGGTAGTTCTATAGTATCAAAACCACATGCAAATATTAAGAGTAACTTTTTCATTCTATTTTTTTTTTCTTTTTTACTCAAAAACAAAAAACAAAAAAACCTCAGCCAAAATAACTTATTCTAGCTCAATTGATTTTCTTTTTATTCTTCTAATATATAAAAAAATGTTTCCATTGTTTGTTTGATGTTATCAAGGCTATTCATTACCTGATTTTAGATAAACAGAACCAATAAAGAATGCAGATCCTGCCTTAAATAATTGATAGAGTTACCTAAAATTGTAGAAGCAGCTCTAGGACTATTTAATGAAAAGCAGATATAATCTCAAGGACTTTAGTTTGCATACTTTATTCTTGTCTTTTGTAAGCATATGTTTTTGAAAGTTCTTTATTTCCCTTTGTTATAAGCAGAGTGAATAGCCCTGTCATGTAAAGCTTCTACTTTGATTTATGGGTGCCCTGCTTGAATCATGAAATACTCACATATGTTGTCCATTTAATCAAGTCCTGGATGTTAGAGATGTTGGAGATGTTGCAGGAGCAACAATTTACTTTTTGGAATAAGAACCACTTCATAATTATTTGAATGTGATGAGCATGGCATTATTTTTTTCTCTATTCTCAAGAGAAAGAAAAGAAAAGATGTAGACACCCTAACCAAGGTTAATCTGCCCTCCATTTCATGATTGGACTGGTTCAACATACAATACTTCACATTATCTGGAAGAATACCCTTATATTGCAGGAAGTTCAAGTAAAACTAAAAATCTTGTTTAATGAATACAAGACATTAAGAAAAGACCATGGAAAAGATCAAGAGTTGATTAATCAAAGATTTGCATCTGAGACAACTGGTCTACTGAAATAGAGCTCCCACCAGCCTTTTCTTTTAGTGAAAGCTTGGATAACTGTTTTCTAAAGTGTATAACCTTCCTGGAGAGGGCTCTTGTTGTTTTCAATGAAGGAAAAAATAAAAGTAGAGCAGAGTTTGAGGCTAACAGACATGTGGGAAGTGAGAGAAGTTAAAATCTGAGAACCCTGCCAGTTGAATGAAACTCCTTACTACGATGACTACCTGGTGGTGTAGGAGCTCCCCTACACCTAGCCTTACTCTCCGGTCCCTGCCTAAACAAAGCTTTGATTTTACATCAAAGCTTGTGCTTCAGAATGGCTGTACTGAATACCTCTCATTGGATAAGGAGGTCTATTGATTAGATAGATTTGGACATGTGCACAGGAAACCTTGTCACATGCCTGTACTAATGAAACTAGTCCTCCATGTAGGAATAACTAAGGATTATTAGATATTTAAGAAATCTAACAACATAAAAAAGGACGAAACTAATCTTCAAGAAAACTTAAGAGTAAATATAAATAACTCAGTCATCAAGAAAAGCTTTACTATATTATAATTAGATGGTCTCCAAGGATATTCAAATGATATTAAGCACAATGTAATTTAAAATATTAAACAAGTACATGTTCATATGAAAAAAGTATTGTAACATAAAGAGAGGTATTAAAAATACATACAACTGATTAAATTTAAAAACCAAAAATTACTCTAACAGCAAATATTAGAATCCATGTAGATAAAGAATTAAATATATCTGGAAGATGACATTAAGGAAATGTTTCATAACCTAGGAAAAAAGGAAAAAATTATTTAGAAATTGTGAAGATGAAAGTTAATGACCATGATAGATCAATCTAAATGGCCTATAATCTGTCTGTAGGAGACCATAGAAACAATAAATGGCGATTCAAGGGAACAGGTGACCAAAAATTACTCTAACAGCAAATATTAGAATCCATGTAGATAAAGAATTAAATATATCTGAAAGATGACATTAAGGAAATGTTTCATAACCTAGGAAAAAAGGAAAAAATTATTTAGAAATTGTGAAGATGAAAGTTAATGACTATGATAGATCAATCTAAATGGCCTATAATCTGTCTGTAGGAGACCATAGAAACAATAAATGGCGATTCAAGGGAACAGGTGAAAAAAAATAGATAAAAATTGTTTCAATATTTGCACAACTGAGATAGAATAATTGAATAAGACAGTATAACAGGATAATTTTTAAAAACAACAGGCACAGGCACATATACATACTCACACAACTATACACTTTCACGTCCACAAACAGCTTCTTGTCACATGATTAACCTCAAGAGGAGTAGCTAATTTATGATTGAAAAGATGGACTGAACACAATCTATAACATTAACTTTCAGTCCTAGATTTCCTGAAATGTCTGAAATAATATTTTAAATTTACAAGCAGGCTAAAATAAAAAACAGAAGAAATAACTATAGTTAAGATAGTAATCAATATCATATATGAGTAATAAGCATAATCTGATTTTAAAAAGTGACCCAACAAAGTCCAAACAAAAGCAAGAATGTTCTGGAAGCCTTGAACAGGGCCAAGAGTGCTTTAGAGGTTGGGATGAAAGATTTCAGCAGTAGAAGGGGGTCGACTGGAAAAGTCAGGGTACTGTCCTATAAAGCTCTGTATAATCATGCTTGCATCAGAGAGAAATTCCTACAGTTACCTCCAAACCACAGCCTCAGTATATAAGCCTGGATCAGAGAGAAAAAAGCAGTTTTCTGGGAATCTGATAATAGCCATAATGAATAGGGAGCATTCATATGTAGAACTAATACTGAATCAACAAAGAGGCAGGAATTCTAACTCTTAATCCACTCTCCTTAAAAACAGGCTGCATAATCAATCCATTAATATGCCCTAGTTTTCTTTTTACAAGTAGACTATGCAAATAAAATAAGCAAATATGAGGGAATCTCAAACCTGTTGGTAAATGCTCAAGCCCCAATCAACAATTTTCTCAGATAGAGGGACTGCTTATTTTGTAACTAAACCAAATGAAATAGAGATTATGAAAATGTTAAATGATTATTCAAATCTCAAAAGAAGGTCTCAACATCTAATATAGCTACAGATTGAGTATGTAAATGAGCTATGAAATAAACATAGATATTACAATAGTGTAGCACCAAAGAATGAATACAAAAATATAAAAGCTGAGACACTTATTCTATAAATTCCCACATCCTTCTAATAAAACTATTTGTAGGTTTAAAGCATTCCATTATTTTGATTATGTTATGATAAGGGGCCCCACTGAGAAAATCAGGATGACTTTGCGTGCCATACCAAATTAATTGACAAAAGATGGATTGCAATTTAATGGGAACAAAATATAACTCCCTGCCACCTAATGATCTTTTTGATAATTTATGGGGTTACACTCAACAAAGACATTCCATGCACCATTAAATACAAACTGATTCTATGGCCAATGACAAGCAAAAAAGAGACTTAACGTTTGATTTTTTTGTACATTAGAAACAGTGCATGTTGCATCTGGAGAGGTAACTAAAGTCTCTTTATCAGGTGGTAAATTTAGAAGGAGCTCATTACAGCAAGAATTTTTGGAAAAAGTCCAAGCATCGGGAAGTCCTGGCCTGGGACCACTCTCTCTTTCAGTACCAATGGAATGAAAAGTCTCTGTGAAAATTGGAGAGATCACTGGAGCCTTTGAGCACAAGAATCTAATAGATATTGGCAGCCTCTGTGTTTCAACTTGGGGGATTCCTTGTGATGCTGAACAACAATTGCTAGTTTGTTACTGGACCATAGCGAAGACTGTAATCAGTACAACCACTATGAAAAACAGGTTGGAGATTGCTCAAACCACTACAGATAGATCTTCCATATGATCCAGCAATCCCATTTCTGGGTATACACCCAGATGAATGGAAATCATCATGTAGAAAGGATAACTGCATTCCCATGTTCATCAAAGCTTTGTTAACAATAGCCAGGACATGGAACTAACCCAAATGTCCATCAACGGATGATTGGATTAGGGAACTGTGATATATATACACAATAGAATACTATTCTGCCATAAAAAAGAATGAAATTCTCCCATTTGCAACAACATGGATGAACTTGGAGAAACTTATGTTGAGTGAAATAAGCAAAGCCCAGAGGAATAAATACCACATGTTCTCACTTCTAAGTGGGAGATAAGAGATAAAGAAGAAAGGAAAGAAAGACCACAGTGGTGCATTGGACTTGCAGAGGGAGAGAACATACCTTAGAATACAAAGTGGAGTGGGATAGGGGAAAGAGGGAGGGCAAGGACGTGGGGGATAATTGGGTGGTGGACACGGTGCAAACAGAATTTGTAGTAATGGGCAAGCTGCCAGTGTGAATCTGGCCTTCACATCTTGGACAAGAGGGGTGACAACCAGCTCTGCATCTCATGAATGTTCATAACCAATAATAAAAAAAAAAAAGTAATGACTCAGCCATCTGACATACATTTCCCAAAATGGTTCCTCTATGAATATTAGAAAGTTTCATTGATAAATCAAAATTGCATTTCTGATGTCCAGTGTCTGACGCTTTGACCAATTTCACAAGCGAAGCTGTCAACCCATCAGGAATAGTGATGGTCCTGCCTTTAGCTGCACCTAAACTTCTGTCTCAGTGGGAACATCACCCTAACATTTACCATCTGAAAAAAAAAATCAATTCACAAACAAGATGGCTCATGTCTCTGGTAGGATATTTTAAATATATACTGTGGCTGTCCATGATAATCATAAAAAAATTGTTGGTAGTGCATAGCACTAAAAACTCTCACACTGATCTTACCTTCATTCAGAGATCTTGAACACAGTATACCCCACCATAAGATAGACTGATTACCTTTAAAAAGAATAGCAAAGGGCAGGCCTGGTGGCGCACTGGAGAGTGCGCCGTCTGGGCGGCGGCGCTCCCACCAAGGGTTCAGATCCCATGTGGAGACCGGTTCCTGCTCACTGAGCGCGGTGCGGGTGCAACACCGAGGGTTGCGATCCCTTTACCAGTCAGTAAAAAAGACAAAAAGGAAAAAAAAATAAATAAATACAAAGAATAGCAAAATGGGCAAGCAATTGGATCATCCATAATTGAATAAATAAAGGCCTCTCTGTACAGATAAACCTTCCACAACTTCATCATGGGTTTAATCTTCATGCTTCTCATGTACGTGTTCATGAGAAGTGACCACATACAAAGAAAATCATCTGGAATGAAATGTTGATCAAGCACATAAGCATATAACATCTTCTTTCTAAGTGGGCCATATAACCAGTTATTCGAATTGAACACTTTTCAGAGAGAATGAGGACACTGTTATTAATTGTGTTGGAACAATGGCATAACCAGGACTGTTTCTGGCCAGCTAGAGCTTAAGTCACCCTAACTATAGTTTGGATGATCCATGTGGAAAAACTCCATGGAAAAGAAATCATCATAAGAAGTTAGGAAGCCACTGTGATTTTCCTTCAGACAAAGACCAAGAAAAGCCACTGGTCAGGCTGCTGGGGTCTACAAGGAGTCATGGGGGAAGGAAAGGGACAACTAGAGAAGAAACATCAAGCCTTCCCATGCCCTCCGTGCACCATACAACAAGACAAAAACCAGGATCTCACTTGCAATAATCTAAAGATTCATTAAAAAAAATAAATAAATCTAACCGACACATGAAATATTTCACAGTCTTTGAGAAACATACCTTTAAAAAGACAAAATTCAAAAATTACTCCTTTATTCAATTGCAAGTATGCAAAATATCTTTTCTTCTACTCATTTTATATTATCAACAGGATTAAAAATGTAATCTTATTCAGACTGCAGTAAACTTGTATATAGCTTTAGGAAAAGTATAAATTAAAGTAAAAAATGTTTTCATTTGTTTTCAAGGTTATTTTAAGGTATTCAAAATCTGTATATTGAGTTTCAAAATACATGTATAAATTATGTTTAATATATACAAAGTTACAAAATTGTTTAAATAAAGCTTATTTTATTCAATATTTTGGAAATGTAATTAAAATTTTATTAAATATTTTGGTAAAAATGAGATTTTTTGTAATTCATATTTCTATCTAGTTACTTGTATAAATAATTTTATCACGTTTCATCCATGTTATGTCTACATCTATCTCTGTAATTAGAAATTATAAAGAAAAGACAGACAATGAATACTTAATAATTTTATACATTTTATTAAATTGTAATCTGCACCCAGAAAATAACATTCATTATAACATGTAATCAAACAAATTTTTAAAATTGAATATATTCTTATATTCAGGACCCAGATCAATAAACAGATATGTCAGCACTCCAGAATGTGTCCTTTATTTTCCATCCAATCATTAAGGATTCTCAAGGATAATTATCATTCTAACTTCTATCAGCATAGATTAGTTTTATTTAATGTGTATTTTATATAAATTGAATCAAAGAGTATGTATACCTGTTTATACACATTATTTTCTTGAATAATACTGTATTTGAAAGATTAACCATTCTTATTATGAAGCTGTAAATCACTCATACTCAGTGCTATGTAATATTGCCCTTTATGACTATGCCACAATTTATGTTTCCATTGTACTTTTACTGGAATATGAGTAGCTTCAATTTTAAAGTTATTGCAATGCTGCTGATATGAACGTCCTGTCACACGGTTTTTGGTGAACATCTGAACTTAATTCTGTTATGTATAAATCCGGAGTAGAATGGATGAGTCCTAGGGCATACACACACACACACACACACACACACACACTTATTTATATAGTTATTATTATTATAAATATATTATACTAAATATTGCCAAAGAGCATATCAAAGAGTCTAGTTTGCTTGGTTTACAGTATCATGTGTAGAATTATGTGGTAAACCAACATACACTCCAACTATAACACTACGGTAGTTCCAGTAGGTCTACTGCTTTGCCAAAACTTGGTGATTTCCTCTTTTTTCCATTTTAACCATTAAGGAAAGAATGAAAATGTATTGCATTTTGAGTATAATTTTTATTTCCCTGTGACTACTAAAGTAGAACTTTTTTATGTGTTCTCTGGACCTCTCCACATTCTTTTTGTGTGGGTGTGTTATCGGTTTAGACCTTCTCCCCAATTTCCATTAGGTTTATATAAATCTGGTTTATATAAATAACATGTGCACATTCTTTATATATTCTAAATAGGAATATAGTGTAAATATTCACTTCCATTCTGTGGCTTACATTATCCCTATCTTACTATTATCATCATCATAAGAAGGGCTTATTCTCAATAAAATCTAATTTATCTGTTTTATTTTTTCCTTAGGGAAAGTGATTTTTGTTTCCTATTATTGAAATATTTGTCTACCTCAAATTCACAATCATGTTTTCCTTTAAAAGCTTTTTAGTTTTAACTCAGATATGTGTCAAATATATCTGGGACTTATTACTGTGGACGGTGTGAGGTTGGCTCGAGATTCACTTATTATATGGATATCCAATGATGTAGCAAAATTTACTGAAAGTGCTATCCTTACCTCATTGCACTGTGCCATGGCCTTTACTATAAATCAGGTAATCATATAAGTGTGGTTCTCTTTTTGGACTCAATTCTATTCTACTGCTCGGTGTATGCAAGCTTACACCAATACCACAATTCCTTGAGTACTGAAGCTTTATGACATGTCTGGGTAGCAGGCAGTATCTGATCTCCCACTTCATTGTCATAGTTTGCCTTGACTACATTTTTATTACAGTTTGTCATTGCCCTTTACATTTCCATTTGCTTGTAACTAGATTTTTAATTTATGTCTGGGTAGCAGGCAGTATCTGATCTCCCACTTCATTGTCATAGTTTGCCTTGACTACAATTTTATTACAGTTTGTCATTGCCCTTTACATTTCCATTTGCTTGTAACTAGATTTTTAATTGAAGCAAAAGTTTGCTGGGATTTTGAGGAAACTTGTCTTGAATATCTATATTTATTTTGGAAAAAAATACTTTTTTATGATATTAAGTTTTGCAATCCATGGATTTGAAATATCATAATTGAAATATCAATTTATTTAAATAAATTTATTTATTGAAATATTGATAATGTATTGTAGTTTTTAAGGTAGAGACCTGCATTTTTATTAGATATTCTCCCTTAGTATTTGAATGTTTAATGTTACTATAAATAGCATCATATTTTTTTTTATTTTGGCTATTTTTTGCTGTTCTATAGAAATACAATTGATTTTTCATATAAAGCTCATATCCAGCATCGTTGCTCAATTGACTTATTAAAGGTAATAATCTATTTTTAGATTATTTTAAATATTTTTGAAACCAAATCATACTAAATTTGATTAGACAGTTTTAGTTATATTTCCCTAAACCTTCTAACCCTCTTAATTGATTTATTTCACTGGCTAGGACACCCTCACACTGGTGAAAAATGACATGACTGAAGATCATTATTTCACTATGGAACTGTTTATTCTCCACCTAAAATTAAAGTTTATCTTGTGTTTCTCTCATGCCTTTAAAGTAAAAGTATATATGTATATATGTATATCTTTGTAATTAATATAATTTAATATAATTATATTGTATATAACATATCATACAATATAATTTAATGTATTTTTTCTGTTTATTGCAGGAAGAGCATTAACCTGCCATGACCAATTTCATCTACCCTAATATCAAAGTCTCTCTGACCAGTTTTTCAACTTTAAGACATTATGAATATCATCTCTGGTTGTATATAAAATATGCAACCAGATATCATCTCATATTGCATATGTTTTATTTATATGCTTTATATATTTATGAACATGTCATCTTATATGTATGTACATTATGTACATCTTGTAATGCATATAAGTTTTATTTATGTGCTTTATATATTTATGTAAGTGTCAAACTTATATGTATGTAATATAAGTGGCATTCGCTAACGTGATAATTGATCATCTTTGTGATCTGATGCTATCAAAGCCCAGTGTTCATCTTTGGTTAAAGAGAGTTGTTTTTTATCACTTTCTATGTGATGACTCTTTTATTAAGTGATCTTTTATACATTAAAAATGTGAAACTGTGTTCCACAGTGGGGATATAAAACAAAAATGAGGAACAATAGACATGTTTATTGCATAGTATAATTTACGCTGCAGTAAGAAATAGCTCAAAAAATGTATAATAAATCAAATATAAATTTCACCTATAAAAGTGAACATCAGGTTTTCCTGATTGACAAGAGTAATGTCCTCCTCAACAGTTATTCAAGGACCCAGGCTGACAGAGGCTCTACAGTCTTAAATTCATGATCACCATGTTTACCATGGTTGTTTCTATTCTACTCAGGCAGAAGGAATGAAGATCACAGAGAAATGTATGAGAATCTCTTATGGACCATACCTTCTGTTTAAATTTAATTTGATAGAATTAAATCATATGGTTATTTGTTACTGAAAAATATTTGAGAAACGTTATTTACTTATGTTCCCATGAAGCGTAGAAAGATGTGCTTTTGTTGAGAGATATAGTATAAAAAGGTTGTGCAATAGTCCCCCCTTGTGTGTGGTTTTGCTTTCCATAGTTTCATTTACACATGGTATAGTAAAATAAGATATTCTGAGACAGAGAGAGACAACATTCACATAACATTTATTACAATATATTGTTGTAATTGTTCTATTTTATTAGTAGTAATTACTGTTAATCTTTTACTATGTCTAATTTATAAATTAAACTTTATCTTATGTATGTATGTATTTATAGGAATAAACACAGTGTGTGTGTGTGTATGTGTATATATATATATATATATGGTTTGGTTCTACCGTATCCATGGTTTCAGGCATTCACTGAGGGTCTTTGAACTGACCCACTGTGGACAAGGAAGGACTACTGTATAAAATTATAGAAAAACACAATTTCACTTTGCCTAGGAATTCTAGAACATATACATAGAATAGCTATATTTTTATAAGAGATTGAAAGACAAATAAATTATACTAAGTGAATGAGATTAGTATGACAAAATTTCAGTCATTCCAAATGCATTAAGTGAAACGGATTGGTAAGTAAAGGAGGTATAAATATAGAAGTCCTCATAATCAAGGATTTGGCATTCAGAGTTTCGGCTTATGGGCAAAGATCAGCAGTAATAAGATTGAACCATGGATTTATTTGAGTAATTAGTTCTGCACAATTTAGATTTGAAATTGAATGACTGGGCTTTGATATTGTGTATAGTCCCTCAAATTTCACATTAATTGAGTGAGCCAAATTCTGCGTATTTCAGTAGGCCTCTGTTGGTCTCTAGAATTTTATCTCCGTGTATCCAAGTAATTCTGCCACTCTGGGGTACAAAATTGTTCAAAGTAAATATCTATACAAATAAAATATAATGGACATTTATCAATTTGCCATTTTATAGCATATTTCATGCATACTGCCATAAGAGAAAATGGCATTTATTCAGATATGCCTAATAAACACCAGATGTAGGCACCTAAGTGATAAGGAAAACATAGTTTTCTAATTATCAAAGCATATCATTTTTGTTTATGCAAGAGCTGAATCAATCATAGAATAACCTTTTCTAATACATTTCTGAATCAATATACTTTATAGCAATGTTCTATAAAATATACATTAAATGTTCTATAAAATGCATAAAACATTGCTATAAAAATGTATGTTTTATAAAACATTGCTATAAAATATATTTACATTACTATAAAGTATATTGTCTATATATTCTATATGTACTTTATATATAAAGTATATTTATCCTATAAAATATATATTTTATAGATATATTTTATTTAAAAATCTAATTTTATGTCACTTTGCAAATATATCTGTGTGTGTATATATATATATTTTTTTCCCCTGTACTTATTCCAAGCACTATTTTCCCAACAACAATCTGAGCCACCATGCCTATAAATAATCTCCATATCCCCCCCCAAAAAAAAATTTTAATGAGTCACAGTACTGTATATTGATAGTCAGCAAAAGTTTGTTTTTACCATTTTTTTTTCTGATATCTTTCTAACAGCTAGGAAGTGGGGTAAGGATCTCAGGTAGTCTGATTTCTAATTCACTTACACTTCCATTACACAATTCTCTCTTTTTTTTTTTGAGCTTGCAGTTTAGATTATTTGATTTGTTTGAAAAAATTATGGATAATGGTCTTCCAATATTATATGGAAGTCATAATAGTCATTGGACTATATCTACCCTCAGTCACACACACACACACACACACACAGACATTCCACTATGTTAGTATAATCACAGTATTTACAAATTTTTAAAAAGTCACTATTTACAGTATAACTTATGGCTTTTGATATGCTGATAATGTGTACATTTAACTTGCTATAAATAATATTGTGTAACGACTACATCAATATTTTATTGATATTTATTTATATGAAAAGAACATTGTACATAAGTCAATAATTTTTAAGAGCTGACGAGGTCTAATAAAGGAGTATAGTTTCATTATTGTTTTTAATTTAAAATGTTCTATTAAAGAAAGATAACAGTTTAAATATAAATTCACTCTTTATCCAATAAAAAATATTTTTTACATAGAATTTTACAGGCTAAAGGTTGTGGGAAATCTTTGCAGAACAAGTGTTTTATAGGTAGATAAAATTTCAGCATGGAACTTGTTATATAGATTATGGTGCATCTATAAAGAGTAAATTATAATATACACACAGTAAGTATATATATAGAGAGAGAGAGAGAGACAAAATTGGGAGAATATGATAGGTATCTATTTATATAACTTCCTCCCACCACACCCATATCCATATATTAAAAAGTCTGTGCATATTAATGGAAAGACATGGATTATTGGAATTATACTCATTGCTTTCAAATGTTGTTTCCACCATTTAGAAGGTCTGAGATATTTAGGCAATTAAACTAAGTTTTAATTTCTTAATTGATAGTAAAGACTAAGAATACCCTTTATTTTTGTAGCTATCCTTACTACAAAAAATATGTACGGTAGTTTTTGTATCAAGTTCATATTTATGCTCCTGAGCAGAATTCTTCTATTCCTACTATCACTTGAAAGATTTTATTTCAACCTCATTTGGAGCCATAATTACCCAGTATTTTATGCTCGGCTCTTCCATGTGCTAGACGGATAGAGGAATTAAAAAATGAAATTGTCATTTTCTTAAATCATTCTCTTATATTAATTAGGAAAAACATCTTCTTTCATAATTCCTTAGTTGCTATTTCAAAAGTTTTTTGTTGCTCATTATATTTTTAAAAAATTTACTTTAGATATGACAAACATGCCACAGTGAATTTGCTGTCTGTCCATTATAAATAGTCTCATTAGCTCTCAGGGTGGTTTCTTTGGTTTTACACTCTATCAGAATTGCCAAGGAGCTGTGAGAGTTTATAAACCCTGCAAAGTCTTTTGACAGTGAAAAAGCAAATTTAAAATGAGTAAACCTAAAGAAAAAATAATAATAAACAGTCATCTCTGTGTATTCCTCCCAAATATCCCCCTGGTTCTAGCAACTAGGGATCTGTTTTTTAACTATTTTCTACCCACCACATGTAGTCAACAGCAGTTCCATAATGAGAAAGTCTCAAATTATGTTTTTATTCATGGTAATTACTTCAATTACAGTAAAGCCTATGGACAACTGGAGATATGTAATTACAACACATTTGTATTTTAAAATGGAGTTACAATACTTAAAGATCAGTGTTTAATGGGAACTACTTTGAAATAAACTGCCACAAGTGGATATATGCTAAATTATACACAAAACTACCAGATGGTTAAAGATGTTTAAGTTTTACTTTACAGAATATCAAGCATAAACTCCAAATGGCAGAGCCAAATTTAGAAGGAAAGAAAATACATGTTTAAGACTTTCAAAGTAATGCTCAGTTTTACAGTACCTTGAAATTGATCTTATTCAACTGGATGAACTTAATGTGAAAAAATTTCTAACCAGAATCATAAGTAGTTCATATTCATAATGATAAATTCCAACTTAGTTTTCCCACCAACAACCTATTGAATTTAACTAAATTTTCCAATAGACCTACTCGGAATTTCATACATTCAGTGTCTGCAGGTACATTTGCTTCAGAATTACTTCTATTCTATT
>NW_007728136.1:244267-245123 GCF_000696425.1 Galeopterus variegatus | reverse complement strand
CTCAGTTTTACAGTACCTTGAAATTGATCTTATTCAACTGGATGAACTTAATGTGAAAAAATTTCTAACCAGAATCATAAGTAGTTCATATTCATAATGATAAATTCCAACTTAGTTTTCCCACCAACAACCTATTGAATTTAACTAAATTTTCCAATAGACCTACTCGGAATTTCATACATTCAGTGTCTGCAGGTACATTTGCTTCAGAATTACTTCTATTCTATTGACCTAATGAGAAAATAAGCAAGTCAGACATGGATTATAGGGGCCTAATTTAAAAGCAGAGATATAGTATGGTGCTGTCATTCCAAAATAACAAATCAACTAGGTTTTGGAGTTCTGAGATGACAGAAATATTTCCAAGGGAATCAAATGGTGAATTTCAGACATATCCATTACCTGCACTTTTTCACTTGGGAATATATAAAATTTCTGTGCATTAGACAGAAATGGTTGTGGCTGGTCCGTGGAGAATTACTATTACTAGATGTTTTAGCTGAATGATATTTTTATTTCTCTTTGGGTAAAGGAGCCTCTCTTCTAGTAGATTCATTACCTAACTATCCAATAATGGCCAGTCACTTTCATAACTTGATCTTATGCGGCTGATATGCAGAAACCTGTATGGAAAAGAATGATACCAATAAAATTCCAAGATCCAAGAGTTTTGCATGTTATACCTAAGGCTCAAACAAAATGCATTTACTCTTCGTTTTGCTCAGTATCTCTTCTGCACTCTCACAGTGCCCTACTGCACAGAACTCAGTTCCAAGAAGCTTGTCTTTTGTTTTTGCTCTATCCACATTTATGAGTCTTTTCTAACACCATAATTTCTCTGTTCTTTTTTTTTTTT
>NW_007728136.1:233375-244052 GCF_000696425.1 Galeopterus variegatus | reverse complement strand
ATGACAACATAGCATCCTTTGCCAAGCCTTTATTTAGGAATTTAAGATGTATTAAGAGTTCGCTCATGGATTTTACTACATGCATGCTGCTGGAATTGAGAGAAAATCCTCACACCCTTCTTTAAAATAGGATTTTTTCTGATTCTATAACTACATTATCCACTATGACAGAAGTAAAATGTTTTGAGGCACTATCTTCTTAAAGACATTGCTTACTTTATTTTTCTATTCTGGGAACTAGAATGTTAACAAAAACTAATGAATTAGGGCCTACTTCGTACAGAATTTAGCATAATTTTGGATTCCAAATAAATATTCAATAAATGCTTAATAAGTATTCATATAATAGATAAATTAAGGTGTTTTGTAATAACAAGAAATTACTGAAAAAATATTAACACACACACACACACACACAGAGAGAGAGAGAAACAGAGTAGTTATGTATTGGTTATATATGAAATGCTTTTAATTTTAACTTCCAAGCTCCCAGTACCGAGATTTAGCAAAAGTCATTATACAAGTAATATATACTGATTATACATTTGTGTTTTTCGCCCTTTTACTCATTTTGCACATTATTGATTGGTTTTTGTTGCATCGTCTAATATTCTTGTCCAGTAACAACGTCCATCAAAGTGGCAACTTCAACTAAATGTCAGGGTTTTAGAGCTCTGTCACTAAAAATTTGCAATCTCTGCTTACTCAAGTGTGCATTTTATTAAGATTTTCTATAGCCCACATCATACTGGCCATTAGACAGTACATTGTGCAAAATGCATAATTATTCTTTTTTGTAGAAATAACTTTACTTTTGCTGTGTCTCTCCTCCTGAACTCCTTTTCCTTAACTCTCTGTCTTTGTTCAGTATGCTCTCTTAACTTTCCTGCTTTGTGGAATAATTAATTATTTCTTTTGTTAGAAAAGATACATTTCTTGAATGACTTTGTCCAATTAAAAAGAATACAAAACAAAACACACAAAAAGATCTACCTTCTGCTTAGCCATCAAGACCCTTCCCCCAAAATCCCAACTCATGACCCCCACTTCAGCCCTCGCAATTTTAATGTTTAGCCACATCAAGAAATCATTTGCTGAGCTACAGTACCTTTAAACTTTGTGAGGATGTGTTTAATTAGTTGCATAAATAGTTAAATACCAAACTAGATGGTTTTATATAGAATTACTAATAAATAGGAAGAACAGCATGCCTATAAGTAAATGGTTGTTTATTCATTCCTGACCATGTATTTTATTGCAGTATATCGAGGTTGCACTGTAGCTGCTAAGATTTAAAGTTTGAATAGCAAGTGTACTGACATGTGAAGCCTTTTGATATAGTTTTCCCCAGCCTCCTCTGCTCGGAATCTGTATCATCAATAAAAGACTTTTGTTGAAAAAAAGGATGGGAACAGGGGACTGCATCCAAGAACCTGTGACATACTCCTTGATTGAAATCTCTGGTAAGAATGGCTTTGCTTCAGTTTTGAACCTGTTGAGCCTGTTTTGAAGAAAGAACTAAGGGAGCAGAGAACATAGTTTTTCATCACCACACTTTTCCTCAAGCGATTCTTCAAGCCAGAGCCAGTCTTACAGACCTCTCATATTTGAAGTGAGTTGTTTCAAGCAACCTTTTACATTTTTTTTTGATGTTATATCACATATCACTACTCTCCTTTAGTTGCAGCATTTTCCCAAACTTCCAACTATTCAGAAAGCTACTGATTTCACTGGGTGACATGAGAGATTTCCCATCAAATGTTGTCGCTGTTCTGCAGAAAGGATGGAAAGTTAATCATTGTTTGAAACTATATTACCTGACCTTATGGAAGTCAATGTTTATCTTTATACTAAATGCGTTTCTTCCAAAGTGAGAGTACTGCTTTGAATAGCTGGTCTTCCACCCACCTGTATGACTTAGGGATAGTTGATAAATACTGTGAACTTCAATTTTCTCATCTGGAAATGGAGTGACTGATCAATTGCAATTAGCCTAAGTATGTACATAATATATAATGTGGCTGAGGGTATTTATTTGATGGGTTGGATCATCAAGAATAGAGAATATATATCTAGTCTTACCTAAAAACTCCTGCTGAGGTTGTGGCTTAACTAACCAGTACAGGGGCATGGAGGGAGTAGAAATACAAAACAGGCAATGGTTGTTCCTCTCTCTTCTCCTCTTCGACTCTTTGTGTCTTCGTGGGTTTTGTTTTGTTGTGTTTCGTTGTGTTTTTTCTTTTTCTATATAAGTCTCATTGATATTTTTTTCCTTGTTATTCCTAAATATGCTATCTTATTTTATGTCTATTGTAAGGATTACCTCTTTTCTCATGTACAATACATTTCCTTTGCTAGAATGTTCCTCTAACTAATTTTGCCCACTCGTCAAAAAAATTATTTCCCATAAAGATGTCATTTGTTGCTTTTTGTTATATTATAAATTGAAAGGATAAAGAAAGATATTTCAGGTATGGAAGGACTAATAAAATATAACTTATTTTTGGGGCCGGCCCAGTGGCGCACTGCTACAGTGCGCCGCTTGGGAGCACGGTGGCGCTCCCACCGAGGGTTCGGATCCCACATACAGACCGGTTCCCGCTCACTGGCTGAGCGAGGTGTGGGCGCAGCACCGAGGGTTGCGATCCCGTTGCCGGACACAAAAAAAGAAAAAAAAAAAAAGGAAAAAAAAAAAAAATATATATATATATATATAACTTATTTTGTGAGGAAAATAATAGGGGAAAGTAAAAACCTAGTCAGTATAACAAATAATTAGAGAAGATCTTAGAAAGAAAGAAAAAAAAATTAAATGCAAAAAACAAAAAAGTAAAAATAAGAAATACTTGAAGTTAAACCCAAAGAAAGTATATCATATGAGTTTGCGCTAAAATCTAAGGATTACAAACAATGGAAAAAATAAGAAGAATTAAAACATAATTTTAGCTTAGAAATATAACATCTAATTATTCTAAATGAAAACATGAAAGATTGTCATTTGGAGACCTGGAAACATAAGTTACTAAGGGTCTCGAATAGAATGGTTAATATTTGATTTGGCATTTTGATAAAAACATATGTATATAAAAGTCTACCACATATTAAAAAAGGAGGAAATGTAAAATTTCAAAAATTATATGGTAGATCAAGAATAAAATAAGGAAAAGAGGAAATAGCAACTTAATAAAAGCATATTAAGTAGTAAACATAGAACAAATATTGAACATAAAATCATTTGGAGGGAATAAATTAATGATAACCATTAGCAAGCTTTTGTTTGATTACATAACAATCAAAAACCTAAAAATAACAAAATCAAGATAGATGTATTTATAAAACATTGACCTTAACCAAAAAGATAGTAAAACCATGCAGCAGATGAAAATATAAGGTTGTTTTATGTAAATATTTTTAAATGAAATAATTATAAAGATACTATATTGTTACTTGAAAAAGGCAATTGTTTTTCACTATTAGTATTATGAAAAACTATGTGTGTATATAGAAATGCACACATATGGACATTCAAATAAAAATGCATAAAAATAATTAAACACAAGAAATAAAAATTTAATATTGATATGTTCCAATCCGCTTGCAGGAATACAAAAATGAACATAATAGGTAGCACCTTTATGTTGTAGATATATCTGTATTTTTCTTATTTGTACAATGAACATGCAGATTTGTGTTACTTTTACATTAAAAAATTAATTTAAGGAAAAGAGATATTTAGGGCATTTATAATTGTTGGAATATTATTATTCAGGTTATGCTATCTACTAATGCACACTTCCATTATTTTAATTATGTAATTTGAATCTGATTGGATATAATTTAAAATAGGATACAGAAAATTAGTAGCATCTGACTCATATCTTTGTTGGTAGTCGATAGTTTGAAGATTAACCTGTCATGGTACATTTAAACACTTCTGAGTCACACATGTACATACCTGTAAAGACCTTGAGTAGTAGAGAAATCCATCTCACTGGTCCCAATTGATACAAAGGAAGACAGAATCTGTATTACAAATGGCACCTTGAAAGTCCTTAGGTGCTTTTGTAACAATTCTCTCTTTCATTGAGAAAGGCAGAAATAATAGTTTTACCACAGTTCTGAAATTGTTTAAAAGAAAACAATCATAAGCAAAACCAGAAAAATTTTTGAATATATTTGGAATATTTCAGTCATAAGTGAAAACATACTTAAAATGGAAAAAAAAAAGTACAATAAAATGTTTATCAAAGTTTTGATAACAGAAAGAATTTACAGAGGGAAAATAAGTTTCTGTTCAACTGAATTAAAATGTGATGTGCTGTTCATATGATGTAGTTTTAATTATAATTTTATTTAGAATAATCATTATATTATTTATGAACCTCGTTTGTTTTCAAAAAGAGTTAAAGCATTATGCAAAATGCATACAGTATATCAAAATTGAAAATAGTCGAGCAAACAGATATCAATTAAAAAAGACATAAATAGAATAAAGTCAGAAATGTTAGCACACAGCTGATATATATTGTGGTAGAAGAGCTCAAATAGATTACATCATTATAGTTTCCAAAAGCCCAAATAAAAGACAAAATCACTGTTGATTATGCAAATCTCATTTTACATAAGTAAAAATATTAATTGAATATTTATCTTAAGGCCACAAATATTCTTAAAACTGAAACCTCTAAAGACTGTCTTGGATCTCTACCTAAATGCTTAACTGGGCCGGCCCGGTGGCGCACGGCTACAGTGCGCCACTTGGGAGTGCGGTGGCGCTCCTGCCGAGGGTTCGGATCCCACGTACAGACCGGTTCCCGCTCACTGGCTGAGCGGGGTGCGGGGGCAACACCGAGGGTTGCAATCCCGTGCCGGTCCCGGTCCGGTACAGGCGCGACACTGAGGGTTGCGATCCGTTGCCGGACATGAAAAAAGACAATAAATAAATAAATAAATAAATAAAAATAAAATAAAATAAAATAAATGCTTAACTATATACATCATTGTATAATTAGTAACTAATCTATCACCTTCTTGTAATAAATTTGACAAGGATTTATATATTTTTTCTAAACTCTGTAAGTGTAGAATAACTCTCCAAAGTCAAAACATTCTAAAATTTGTTTGATGGTTGGAGTAACAGGGATGGACGTTAACAACCAGTTCAGGGGCACATGCCTATGGTTTGATTTAATTCTTATCTAAACAGACTTCCATAAATTGTGTTATGGGTGGAATAGTGTCCCCTCAACATTCATATGTTGAAGTCCTACACCTCAGTACCTCGGAATGTGATCTTATTTTGATATAGAGTCATTACAGATGTAATTAGTCAAATTAAAATATCATTAGGTGGGCCATAATTCAGTATGACTGGTATTCTTATAAAAAAAGGGAAAATTTAGACACAGGGACAGATACACATAGAAGGAAATGATGTGAAGAGACACGGTGAGAATGCCATGTGAAAATGAGGGCAGATTGGGGTGATGTTTCTACAAGCCAATGACTCAGCCCTGCTGACACGTTGATCTTGGATTTTTAGCCTCCAGAACTGTGAGACAATAAGTTTCTGTTACTTAAACCATCCAGCTTGTGGTACTTTCTCATGGGATTACTAGCAAACCAATACAAACATAATCTCTCTTTACCATAACTTCGATAAAAGCATCGATGTGTTTTTGAGGATATAAGCTTTCAAAAATACTTGGAGATGAGCGTTTCGTGCTGCAAGATAATTGCAGACCTGGTGTTTTGTTTTTAACTTTCTGCCACTGTCCTCATCTGCTTCACAAGGGCAAATATTTTTTGTCTTTTTATTCACTGATACAATCCAAGTGAGTGCTGCAAGATAATTGCAGACCTGGTGTTTTGTTTTTAACTTTCTGCCACTGTACTCATCTGCTTCACAAGGGCAAATATTTTTTGTCTTTTTATTCACTGATACAATCCAAGTGACCTGAATGGTGTGTTTGGCATATGGCTGGCACTCAATAAATATTTGTCGCATGAATGATTGAATCCTCAGATGAGAGTTGAAGGGTCTAATCATTACTTCTCCCTGAGTAGACTATTATTCAACCATATCACAGAAGTGGGCCAAGGGAGTACTTATCAGCAAATCCAAAAGTTTTCCTCAGCAAATAATTATGGGTTAGCTCCATAAGGAAAAACACTAAATTGAGTCTCTAAATTTCTATATTAAAGAGAATACCAGAATCATTTTGTGTTGGTGTTACATGTACTTCTTGCTGATCATTGTTTCCTGATGTAAAAAGGAGAACTGAGAAATAAAAGCCACAATGGAAGGCAAACCTAAAAATTTTCTGCAAATACTTTTGCTTAATCATTTAGAATGTGCCTGAAGACAGACTTTTTACACATCTGTCTCTCCAGAAGCTATAAAAATGATCGAGTTTATACAATCTGGCAAATCATCAAGAGGTATATGTAAAATCAACAGTTGTTATTTCACCCCCCCCAAAAAAGCATAAATGCACCTTACGTTGGCACAATCACTCAGCAGAAAGAAGAAAAGCAACCCACACATTTGGTTTCTACAGCTGCAGTTTTAAAATAGAAAGGAGGTGATGAGAGTGGCTAAGTTGATCTGCCATTGTTAGCTAAAAAAGAATATTGAAATCCAGGTGAGTGCTGATAGCTCAAAGTTTTGACTGTGGTTCTGTCCAATTTGTCTAATGGAAAGAAAACTCATCCCATTTTTTACTTGATTTTATCTAATTTTCTGAGTTGTTTGGGGATTATTCCTGATAACCCTGATTTATTGTTTTACTTTGGAGAAATTTCTATTTAAGAAGTCTATACTGAATTTGTACAAATTAATGTCTTTCCCTAGAGGCAAAGATTTAAGAAAGATAAATAAATGCTAAAAGTATTATTATATTATTGTTAATGGGGTTCTACGGGTCATGATAAAAAAAATAAAGTGCTTCAAGGTGGCTTAAATTTGTTCTTCAGTTAAATATAGTATAGTAATGATGTTATTGGAAATGTTTTTATTTTGTTCTAAGTAATACCCTAATGCTTTCAAAAACTGTTTAGAGTAAGTAGTAGTCAACTGACAATTAAAATCATCACGGCTTCTAGTTTGTATATTAATTTTAAAAGTAATTTTAATTTGTGTTGGACAACAGAGTCTGTAAATATATCTTTTTCATATGAAAACTCTATTAAAAATCCTAACATATCTCAAAAATAATTTGTCGTTAGGGTAGAATCCTCAAACACACAGAAAAATAAAAGATTAGTTGATTTTGGTTTGTGGATAAAAATTTTTAATAAAGATATTACTGGGGATTGTTATTAGCAAGCATAAGATATGGAATCAGGCAGATCTGAGTTCAAATATTGGTTCTATTTACAAGTAATTGAACTTAGTAATACTTTCTCACTTCTCTAAGCCTCATTTTTCTCATATGGAAAATATGAACAAATAATCCTTTATTTTTAGGGTCTTTATGAATATTAGCATCTACATGAAGTGTTGATGTCTTAATTACTGGCTGTTTAGTAAATAGGAACTCTTCATAGTACATTAGTATGAATAATAACAGTCGAGGCCCAAGAGAGTTAGCATTACAAATTCAAGTGTGTCTTCAGTTTGCATCAAGTTGCTGGCAGCTGGACATGGGAACAAACCAGAGCAGCTGTTCTATGGGAAAATACAGTGATATAAACATGGAGGTGGGTCAAGTGAGATCTTAGTTCTTAAGGGAAAACATCTTAGAAATAATAATAAAAAAAATCAGATACACATAATAAAAAGGAGTTTTGTTTTAGCTCATCATATTCCCAATACACAATAGATAGATAGATAGATAGATAGATAGATAGATAGATAGATAGATAGATTGATTTAGGATACAGTGAGTGGATAATCTACATAGAAAAAAAAGGGAAATATCCAGGTAAATGGAAAATTGAAGCAGGAAGATTTAGAGCATATTTTAGAGTCAAAATAATGGGAAGGTTATGGTTTAAAAGTAAAAGCCTAGCCATTGTAGCCTGTGTAGAATAATCAGCTACTGGAAAATATCCTACGGATGAATATCAGGAATAGTCAGTTAATAAGGAAAAAACACGTAAACTGTTTATAGGTGTATAGGAAAGAATAATTTGTTTTGAGTTCCATTAGACTCATGAAAGTATTCAGACACTGGAGAACTTGAATGACACCGAATACTGCAACGAGTATAAATGTGAATCTCACTGCCAAGTTTCACATTGTTGGGTAAAAAATATTTGATGTAAGGGAAAGAACTCTAATTTAAATATGCATTTAAGTGCCAAACCATGACTCCCCTCCATATTTCTCTCCCTGAAATTTCCATTTTGCTCCTCCTGATAAAATAAAGGAAGAGAAAAAAATAAAACATTCAATTTATGGCATAATTCTGTGAGTCCAAGCTCCTTGCACAGCCATCTCATTCCTGGAGAGATAGAGTGGTATAGTTTACATATCTTTCAAGAAGGTATATTCAGAAACTTAATTGAGTACAGTGCGTGAATTGGGATTTTCTTAGTTTTAGGTGCCGATAACCAGTGCAGGATGAGAACTTGGAAGGTTCCTGGGCTCTTCCTGTAAAACTTGGAGATGTTCTGCTGCTTCAGGCCTAGGCAGATCTGGTTTACATTTCCTTTCAAAAAGATGAATTCAGTAGCAAAATCGGTGACCACAACATGTGAGTACAGTCACATCACAGAGATTTTTACTACTGTCCCTTAGAGGAAGTTGCTTAAAAATGCCCACACATGAGTTTTCTCACAGGTACAAATGGAAAAACGGAATCAAAGAATCAATGTTATGAAAGGGTTTCCTACAGTAGTGCTATGTAAATAAACATTCACCGATCACTAATAATAAGTAATGAGTAAGCAATCAGCAATTAATAGTATTGTCATTTAACTCTTAAAATGAAATACTTATTTTTTCCTTTATATTAATCTACACAGAAAGTCCCAAGATATCTAGTTTTTCCTTCTGTCCAGAATTCTGGAAATTTATTTACTCATTTTTAATTAAATTTTTATTGAAACATATTGATTGTACAAATTTATGTGATATGGAGTAATATTTCAATAAATGTATACAATGTTTGAGGATCTAATCAGGGTAGTTAGTATATTCATCATTGTAAAACTTAATCATTTCTTTGTGATGTTAAACACTTGACCTCCTCTCTTCTAGTAATTTGATAACATGCATAAGTCATTGTTAACTACAGATTCCTGGATCGACTGTATACCGATAGAACTTATTTTTTGTATGGAACTGTAATTTAGCAGTATTTTACTCAAAAGAGTATTTTCCCATAGCTATATAAATGAGTTACAATTTTTGAAACATTTCTAAATTGATATCTACAGTCATAAGGATTAGGGGTAGGCAGACAATAGGACCTTGACAGAAATTATAAATGAGTTAATATGTGAATTAATAGTAGACAAACCTTTCAAAGGACAAATATTGCATGATCTCTCAATACAGAAAACAAAGAACAAACAAATAAAGTGTTTTTATTCTTGCTGGAAAATCCATTTAAATTGGGAGACAGTTTGGCAAATGTCAGATGGTTGGTGATAAAGTCTCCCACCATAACACAAAGGAACCTGGCCTAGAAATGCGGGAACCACTATTGGCCCCCAAATTTTCTATCTCTTTAAAGACATACAGCAAGTTATTTCCTTAGATATTGTATATGAAAGGTTTAAACAGTGTTTGTCAAAAGGCAGATACTAAAAATGAACAGCAGTGATTGTTGTTACTAATATTAATTTAAAATTTTTATAATGCACTCAACAAATGTTTAAAGAGCAGATGAATGAATGGTGGTAAGTTAGATGCTGTTGAAAATGTCTTTATATTTCCATGTTTTGGTGCTGTCCACCCAGGTGGAATAAAAATTAATTTCTATTTTGTTAATTGTATCGAAGGGCTCTGGTGTACACATCACTCAGCTGCATCATATTCCCAATGTTTAATTTAATTCTACTTCAGACTTGGTGACTATGGAAAAGACTGTGGTATAACTAAAATATCTGCATTTCCTTTCTTTCCAAGAGATTCTCAAATAAGTTTGTGGCTGCTATGTATCCAAGGTGACTCTTCTGTTAAAGGATCTCCCAATTACTTGCAGCTGGAGAGAGCTAGAGGACGTTATTCTGATGTTCTGCCAATGAGTCTGATGATGAAATGTGCTGTGGGGGCCGGTGGGAAAGCTTAGAGTCCATGGTGAAAGGGGATAGACATGATCTGAAGCATCCCTTCATTTCTTCCCTCTTTCTCTTCCTTTTGCTATTCATTAACCATCATCCAGAGAATAGGAGACATACTATACCAGAATCATAAATTGAGCTGTTAAGCTTTTTCCTCTTTTAGGTACATGAATAATTTTATAGGATTGGAATTATCTTTTCTTAAAATTGATTGAGTATATGAATTTGTTAGTGACTGCTATTTAAACTACTGATTCAATTTTTTTATTAATAATAAGGAAATTCAGTTTTAATATTTTTATTAAGAAAATTTTGAAAATTTATACATTCTTAGGAATTACTATTTTATCAATTTTAATTTACTCTCAAAGAGTTATTTCTATTTAATATCTATGTAATCAGTAGTTCTGTCCATTTTATATTCCCAACATTATTTCTTTCTTT
>NW_007728136.1:226020-232222 GCF_000696425.1 Galeopterus variegatus | reverse complement strand
AAAAAATAAAAAGCTGGGTTATATGCAAGGTGATGGGTATAAGAAGATACTATTTATTAACTGTATGCCGCTGGCTATGTTATTATTACATTTTTGATTCTTATTGTTTTCTTATCAGAAACTTATGTGTAATAATATTACTCAGGGCACTGGAAAAGATTGAAATTAGATAATTTATGTAAAACTACTTTTCCAGTTATAAAGCACTATGCAAATTTTAATATAACAAAGTAAATTTCAGAAAGATGAAAAACTTGAGGTCTCAATAATTACAATAGTTTAACGATAGATATCAAACTCTTGGTATCTTGGTGAAAAATAGAAAACTGGACCCCAGTCCTGCCTGTTATATAACATGACACAGAAAGTGTAGATTGTGACAAAAAGGAAATACTGTGCAGCACAGGTCTTTATAAGAGGTAGTTATCAAAAATTGTGAAGAATCTGAGGTTTTACCATATTTGTAAATTCACTAGTTAGCTATCCACAGTTTCATAAGGGTTAGCAGAAAACACAAGACACCTGGATCAGAGATAAAGATCATTATTACTCACAGAAGGTAGCATGGGCATCATGTTCCCACCATTTCTTCTTGTCCCTGCCCTCAATTCTTTTGGGGGCCATGTGAGGCACCCTAATTGAATGTTGATTAAACAATGGGATTGGTTCACAGCTGAGGAACCCTGAGTTTAGGAAACCACAATTTATATAAGGGCTATGAGCTAACCTGACCAACATTTCCCTGGGGGTAAGGGTTATCTTTACTTCCTAATCAGGAAATAAAAGTATGTACTCTGTCCTGGGAAGGATATATCTATGCTCCAAGACTATATGCTATACAAACATGTTTGAAATAAATAGCCTGAAATAAAAGCTGTCAATGCCTCTTTACAAGATATCCAGAAATGCAAGAGACTCATTGAAAATTGTCTCTCAAGAGGAGTATTCGGTATACATAAACCCTTTAATAACAATGATAATTTTTATTGTGAATCTTTTATATGTGTTTTTGTGGAAAGCATAAAAATTAATGTTGGCTTTCTAAGGAATATTGGGAAACTAACATTTTGACATTTATTTATGTTTACCAACAGTATGAGAATATCATGTATGAATAAAAGAGTCAAAAGATCATTACATGATGTATGACAAAAGATGACATTTATTTGTAATTTTTAAATGAAATGACATTCACCATTTCTTTTGCACTACCTTTTCATCTTGAAATAAGATTCCATCATTTATGGAATTTTACCTTTCAGAGATGGAATAGAAACAACCTAAATGAATGTTTTCTACTTATAAAATCCAATGGAAAGTACCAGATAATATGAACTTCACATTTTTGAAAAATGGTTGATGACTTAATAAAAGCATTGTGGACATTCTTAGTACATAAATGATTAATCAATATTAAAATATAAATCACTGACAAAAGCATGTCACCAGTTAGTATAATATTGTTAATTGCTCATTTTTAGCAATGATCCAAATGCAGGAATTTCCCTGACATTATTCTCAGGCAAGGCAATTGAGAGAAATCTACTTAATCTTTTTTCAATTTCCCTTTTATGTAAAATAACTTTATTTACACCCTCTTTATGTGGTAAACCTACTGATTCTCAAACTGGCTTCCTTCTTTTAATATGCAGCTAGAACCTCGTAATTTTGCTTTCAAGACTACCATCTGTTGATTATTTATTTTTATTACTCCTGATTTCTAGTTCTGTTTCCATATGAAGGAAGAGATCCAGTGAAGATTATCCAAAGAAAGAATCTGAGATGCTTACAGGGTGCAGTCCTGGGTATGAATCGTAGTTTGACTTTGTATGATTTTAGGGTGTTAAACGGAAAAGTATACTAGGTTGATAGCGAATTCAAACTGCAATGGGTTGTAGACTGAAATGATTAGAAAAAGTTCAACTAACAGTTCTGAAATATCCCAGATTTACATAATGTCAGATAACTCTAATTTTGATCTGAATTTATAACTGTGTTATTTATTAGGAGAGGAATTCGTGTTAAATTTTAAAAACAAATTGTCCGTGTACAAGAACACCATAGGTTATTTCAATAGTGATTAATGTAAATCAGACCTTGGACATTTAATTGACAAGAACGGGTATGACCCAACAGGGTGTTGAGAAACAGAGCACATGTAATTGAAACTGCATATCATTATTGAAAACATAAGGTGCTGATAAAAGGAAATGATAATCTTTGATAAATCTCCAGTGGTCACCAACCCTGGAAAATAATATTTTCCTCTGATCCTTGTATTCTGATTTTTCTTTGAATAAAGAAAAATATACAAAACGAGTATTACCTTAAACTGTCAGAAGCCAGGAGAGACCAGACTTTGCATAAAGCATCATTTCCTCTTGTGAAAAATGAAGTTATATGAAAGCAGTTTCAAGTAAAAATTGTGAAGACTATTCTAATGTGAGAAATCTTAACATTATAAATATGGGACGGATTGCTTGCTGAGAAATCAGAACCAGCAGAGTTGTTCAATATATGTTGAATTATTGCTTGCCCACATCTCATGACTACTCTTTGCAAGAATCCTGTGGAAATTCCTTTTTGACACCAATAGTCTGTAATTCTGTGGCAGTTGATAATGTGGAGTTTTATTTTCTTCTTAATAGTTTCTTCCCCCGCCCCCACAGGAAGGGTATAAACAATATTTTTAAAACAAACCTGTAAATAATTGTTATTGGTAAGGAGAGCATATTAACATAAAAATATGGCTCAAGGAGAAATTATTAAATTAATTCATTTTTTGCACTTGCATTGGTAGATTGCATTTAAATAGTCAAAGTTCAAAGATGTGGAGGATAAAATTTTTTAATAAGTTTTAAATTTTGGTAGGTAATGTTCTATTACTAATGATCTTAGAAGAAGTCTGAATTTGTAAGAATAAGAAAAGAGATATATAATACTATAATGGTAGATAATGCATATCTACCATACACCAAGGGGCGTTCTCAGGGAGTGATGCCTCCACATCTCCTCGGGTGATTTCTCGCTTCTCTCTGCAATCACTTCTTTTCCTCCTGTATGTAAAGATGTTAGACAATTGTGTGTGTTCTCCATGGGAACTACCTGATGTTCACCAGGGAGGCAGGGAGTGAACACACAAAAAAATACCAAGAAGCAAAATCGGCATAGTGTTTTTTTACAACACCAGATTGACACATCAAAAACATCTTTGTTTTAATTGATGATTGCATCAGTTATTTATCACTGCACAACAAATTATCTCACAATTTAGCAGCTTAAGGCAACAAACTTTTATTATATCACAGTTTTTGAGGGTCAGAAATTGAGGTATCACTTAGCTGGCTCCTTCTGGCTCAAGATACCTGATGATTTTGTAGTTATGCTGTTGGGGGGGGGGTATGTGGACACGTATAAAAACTCAACTGGAGGGGGATTATCTGCTTCTAAACTCACCCTAATGATTGTTGGTTGGCTTCAGTTTCTTGTCACCTGGCCATCAGCAGAGGACTATTCTGTGACAGGGCAGCTGGCTTCCACGATGTCCCATTCCACAACATAACAACTGGCTTCCCTTGGGGCAAACAATCCGAGAGAGGGAGTGACAGAAACCATGATGAAAAACACAGACAGTTTTATAACCTAATCTCAGAAGTGACATGACATCACTACTGTTGTATTCTATTCACTAGAAGCAGTAAATAAGTCGAGCCCACATTGGAGGAGAGGGGAATAGGCAAGGCTAAGAATATAATAAGAAGGTGGTGATTACTGGTAGCCATCCCAGAGCCTGCATTTCACAGTGCTGTTTTACCTTTATCTCTGGATTCCTATTCAAAGTACTCAGAGTCTGCAGAGATGAATGCACAACTCTCCATGCATTCTGTGTTTTTTCAGCGCTCGTAAGTTCTTCCTCAAAGGCCCATGATCTCACTGCATTGCTGCTGTTCTTCCAAACTAATTGGTTCAAACACCTCTGAACCCACAACTATGTATAATCCATTATGTCCCCCACTAAAAAGATACCCTGTACTATCATTAATTGACATTATTTGATAGAAAATCAATATAGGAGTTTAAGAACAAAGATTTATTTTTAGTATTAAGAAAATATACTTTGTTAACATGAGCATTTTCTTGAATATGTATCTCTACGTGTTCTCTATTCTCAAGCAACTGAACTTATGGACTAATCAACTTCCATATATGCTACCTTGACTTGATATACATTTTATATTCTAAGTCTTCTGCTAGATCTGTTACCTACTACTGATCGTTTAATTATGATGTCCCTTTACCCAGCAGTTTTAATTCGTATATTTTTCTTTAGAAACTGACATGTTTTATCTATTATATGCTACCTTGACTTGATATACATTTTATATTCTAAGTCTTCTGCTAGATCTGTTACCTGCTACTGATCGTTTAATTATGATGTCCCTTTACCCAGCAGTTTTAATTCGTATATTTTTCTTTAGAAACTGACATGTTTTATCTATTCTATGGGCACCTTAACAAGTAGAATATTGCCAGGTGTTTAACAATATGTGTAAGTCTCATAGTTTCAATGCTTTGACACCTTTCATATTTAATAATTATAATAACATTGAGAATTCAATATTACCATTTTATACATGAGTCAAAACTTGAGAAGGTTAAGTGCTTTGTCTGTATTGCATAGCTATTTAATGGCAAAACCAATATTTAAAGCCAGTTTTTATTTACTGCACATCTTAAAGTTTCCATAAATATTTTTTTTGCATAAAATTACAATAAGGAAAATGGTAACACTGTTCTGTAAGTAAAGGGAGCTCTTAAAAGTTTTTTCTTTTAATAAACTTAAAAAGTTTTTTTCTCAATAGAAGTTTCTTTCTCTTAAAGGGAACTTTTAAAAGTTTTTTTTTTTTTCTCTCTCTCTTAATAAACTTAATACCTGAGAGGAACTTTGATTAAGAGAGAATTTGATTGAAAAAGGGTGACCAAAATTATATAGCCTTTATCAGTATTGGTGTTGCATTGTAGGTCTTACACTCGGTGCTTCCAAATGCAATAAGCATGCTGCTTTTGGATATTTTGCAGTTTGGGAATGTTGAATCCCTCTAATTGTAGTACTGCTTTCTGTCACTCTGTGCCAGAAATCTTAGCGTGGCATTCACCAATGATAGGGCTAGAAAAAACAAAAGCTGAGGCAGGATTGTCAGGATAAACACTAAGGAAATGGACTGACATGGTGAGATGTAGACAATTTAAATTGTGCTAATCACTTTAATAAAGTGGGTATTGGAATATGGTATTTAAACAGTAAATGAATTTTTAAAAATAAAACTTCTTTGAATGCAGAGAGATTATTCTGGTTTCCCTTATTTGAAAAAGAAAAATTCTGTACCACCATTTTCATTTAATGCTTTCATACCTGAAGCTTCTCATATACAAAATAACATGGCCAAAATTTCAAATCACTAATTTTATGTATTTGATTACATTACATTAATGGAATTATAGTATAGAACATTGCAGGGAGAGATAAATGGGATGTGTTTATTATCTAATATTGTTCCTCACACTCTCTCCTCTGTTATTATTTTCAATAATAAAATATTAGATGGTTTCTAAACAAAACACACAATTTAACCCATTATTTCTATAAAGGAATGAGAAGAAAATTTACTTTTACTGACAATCCACTCTTTGTCAGGCGACCAACATGTGTTTTCCTATTTTATTTTGTCAGCAACTCTGCTAAGTAGATATTATTTTACAAGTTAGAGAAGGAAAATGGAGCATTTAAATATTTTATTTATAATAAAAGCCTTAATTAGTTGAGCTAGGAATTCAATATGCTTCCCTTGAAGCTTCTTTAGAGTTCATAGGATAATGTACAACGAAGTACACAAAAAGATGGTGGTGGAAGCCTTAGAGATATGTCCATAGCTTAAATTTTGTGGAAGATAGGTTGTTTATTTTTTCTTAGTGAAAATTTTATTTTTAAATTATGTAGTCATCCATAAGCAATGCCACAAAAAATAATATTAGTAAGAAAAAAATTAAGAAGAATACTGACACTGGAAAATCATGAGTTTAAAATTGAAACTATTGGGGCCAGCCCGGTGGCGCACTGGAGAGTGCGCCGCTTGGGAGCGCGGCTGCACTCCCGCCGAGGGTTCGGATCCCATGTGGAGACTGGTTCCCGCTCACTGGCTGA
>NW_007728136.1:220143-225826 GCF_000696425.1 Galeopterus variegatus | reverse complement strand
GCCGAGGGTTCGGATCCCATGTGGAGACTGGTTCCCGCTCACTGGCTGAGCGCGGTACAGGCGCAACACCGAGGGTTGCGATCCCGTTGCCGGTCCCCAGTACGGGCGCGACACCGAGGCTTGCGATCCCGTTACCGGTCAGTAAAAAAGACAAAAGGAAAAAAAAAATTTGAAACTATTGTTGGTATTTACTATCTTAAAATCTACCTGTATTGCTGCTTATGGCTGGTTATGGCTAATGAGATAGTATAAATTAAGTAGAGAATAAAATTGTCACCTATAATTTATATTTGACTGACACTTTTAATTCATACTTTTTTAAAAATTGTTTTATAAGGGATGTTCTATTCTCTCTGCCTTGCTTTCAAATGACTCTTTTTTTCTATGTACCCACTTCCCCTACTCTCACTTAGTACCTCTTAAAAACATATGAAATCCCATCATTATCACCTCTGAAAGCTTTTATCCTCTGTTGGAGGTGAATTTTGCTCTTCTGGGCTTCTTTACCGTCCAGTCCACACGTGTACTCCCATCTATCACCTCACCAATAAAAGAGATACCTTTCATAACTCACCCCAATTTTTAATGAACAGCGTCCAGCCCTGCCTACATCTCTGTTTTTATGGCAGTAGTCACATCTTGGTTCTAGGCTAATCAACATTTGCTCTATAGACCATTTTCTCTACTTCCTTGTGAATTACCTCCTGGTTTTCTTGATTTTCATCATTTTTCTAGCTCTCTTCTACTGTATCAAAACTTCAAAATAAAAAGACTTCATTGATTCCACTGCATTTCACTCTGGTCTGTTCTCTCTTCTCTCTAATGCCAAGTTTCTTGAAATGGGGACCTGTATTCACTGCTATTCATTCCTCACATCCCCCCAATCTGTCTGACAATTGTCTCCACCACTGAGCTGGAACATTTCTAGTCACAAGCAACTTCCTCATTGCTCCATCTTAATGCCAATCTTTATTACTTACATTAATTAAAATATTTGACACAGTTGATACACTTTTTTCACTATTCTCTTTCTTGATTTTTTGTGATTACTTAACCATTCTTGATTCTTTTCATATACTCTAGCATTTCCTCTCATTACTCCTGTTTCTGTGGATTATGACCATGCTTATTGTCCCTTTAATGTAATACATTGTACTCAGAATTATGAGGTTAGCTTTCTTCTTTTCTCATCATCTTCATTTCACCTTATTATATAATCCAATCTAACATCTTTAAATACATAAATTTATCTAGGCACTCACGACTTATGCATACCTGCAGTCCAGAGCTTTCTCTCTGGAGCTCCAGTTCAATATGTTTAACTGCTTCACGGATATCTCATTTGTAAATCTCACCATTGTCATGATCAGAATAGACATATTTCCTTAAGGGAGAGCTAATTCTCCTTTTATGATTTTTGGTGAGTGATATTAACATTCAAAAACTTGCCCCAAAATAGGATACGGAGTAGTTCTTTGGATCCACTATGCCTACATCTTTTCCCCAGTAATTCCCAAGACATTTATACAGCTTTAATTTCTCCCTTTGTTCTGTAGATTCACTGATCCCCCCCCCTTTTTTTATTTCATGGAATTATTTTCCCTCTGGAATATTGAAATAGTTCCCAAATGACTTTTCTTGTCCACTCTATTTCCTTACATTTTTAATAATTTTCAAATTTATTACTACTCAGCTAAACATGTTTAATTGATTTTGTATTATTTTTACTCCTCAGAATGGCATTTAAGATGTTCATTAATATAAATGGGGCTTGTAGCTAAGACTTTGTGGATCACCATTTCTCCTTCCAAAGTACATATGAGAAGTTATCAAAACGTTCATGGAAAATGGGTGTTATAAAAAAAAAAAACATGCATACATTGCAAATTTTTTTGCACCAAAATAAACTTGTATTAGCTCGTTACAACATGATTGAATAGGATCTACTATGAAGGACTAAGAAGGATAAGACGTCAGTTTGAAAAGAGTTCCTATCAAAGCAACATGAATTCTGCTAAAATTGAAGGAAGAACGAACATCAAATTTATACCAGAACTTGGATGGAAGAATGGTGAAATCATTAATGCTTTACAAAAAGTCTGTGGGAACAATTCTCCAAAGAAGTCAGAAGTTAACAAATGGATATTTCTTTTTTAAGAAAGGTTGTTTTAAGAAGGGATGAGACAATATTGAAGGTAAAGACTGCAGCAGCAGACCATCCACATCATTTGCAGGGAAAAAAAAAATGATCTTGTTTTTATCCTAATTGAAGAGGATTGTCAATTAACAGCAAAAACAGTAGCCAACACCACAGACATCTGTATTGGTTCAGCTTATGCAGTTCTGACTGAAAAATTGCAATTAAGCAAACTTTCTGCTTGATAGGTGCCAACACTGTTGATCCCAGTTTCAGCTGCAGACAAGAGCAGAGGTTTTAAAGGAAATTTTAAATAAGTGGGATCATTGCTTCAAGGAATTGTAACAGGAAATGACACATGGCTCTATCAGCATGATCCTGACGACAATGCACCATCATAGCCATGGCTACCAAGAGATGGAAGTGATTCAGTCAAAGTAAAAGCTGACCAGTCAAAAGCAACGGTCACAGCAACAGTTTTTTGGGGGGTTTTTGTTTGTTTGTTTGTTTGTTTTTTGGATGCTCAAGGCATTTTGCTTGTTAACTTTCTGAAGCACCAAAGAATGATAATATCTGCTTACTGTGAGAATGTTTGGAGAAAGGTAGCCAAACCTTTACCAGAAAAACACCCAGAAAAGCTTCACAGAGTCCTTCTCCACCACGACAATGCACCTGCTCATTACCCTCATCAAACAGAGGCAATTTGGGGAGAGTTTTGATAGGATATCATGAGGCGTCCACTTTACAGTCCTAATTTGACTTCTGACTTTTTTTCTGTTTTCTAACCTTAAAAAATCTTTAAAGGGCACCCATTTTTCTTCAGTTAATAATGTAAAAAAGACTGCATTGACAGGGTTAAATTCCCAGGACCCTCAGTTCTTCAGAGATAAACTAAATGACTGGTATCATCACTTACAGAAGAGCTTTGAACTTGATGAAGCTTAGGTTGAGAAATAAAGTTTATAATATTATTTTTATCTTTTAATTCTAATTTCCATGGATATTTTGAAATCCCTTTGCACAATTAATAAAATATGTAAGGGTACTTCAAAAAGTTCGTGGAAAGATTTTTTTCGACAGGATTTTTGAAGTACCCTCGTTCTATGCTGTCAAAATTTTCCCCATCATGTGAGCAGCCTAGATTTTGCAATTAATCCTTCAGCAAGACCATGCCTTCGACTGGTTCTATAACAATTAGTCACTCTTAAAACTGTACTTTTTATAACCACTACAAATTACAAATGTTTAACCTAAAAGAAAATGTAACTCTTTTCTAATAAAGAAGGAAGGGTTTCATCCTATTTGTAGGAATAAATGTCTTCTACTGTTGCTTATATGATTGGTATTTTCGAATATCATATATAGTGTGATTTTCTTTTGTAGTTCTTTATTCGTCTATCATATTAAGTAATAGGCAAATATTTTTTGAGCTTAAGCGTTCTAAGAGTTCATAGCGCCTTTTCTGGAAATAAGTAGCATTGTTCTTTGGTATGTGATAAGGTAACATGCTAAGGATTAACTGAGATAGAGGCAAGCATTCAATTCAGATAATTCCATAGAAAAACCTTCTCTAATGAGAGTATATTTTACTTGAGACCATACATATGTCTTTGAAAGGATTGCTTCAGGTAGAAGAAAGAGTTCATACAAAGGTCCTGCCTTGTTTTTGAAGGAAGTATTATTGTAATCTCTATCGTACAAATGAGACAATTGTCCAAGGTTACAAATAAACCAAAAATTCAGGCAGGTTTTTGAGCTCTGCCAGTGAAAGCAGAAAGACTATGCTCTTAATAAATGGCAGTAGTCTTTTTCTTAGTCTCTGTTTTTCCCTCTTTTCTGCTTACTGTTCTGATGTGCTTGTTTATTTCAGTGTAGAAATATATGAACATATTCACATTGTAAAAATAAAAACTATATTTTAGAAATTTTTACATTTTTTCTGTATTATTTTATCCTGTGTTTTTATCTTCATGCAATTGAGCAATATCTGAATTTTTCTCTTTTTTTTTAAAGCAAGTTTATTGAAGTTACATGGTCTATGAATTTCCATACTTGTACTTTGAGCTTATATGTTTTATATGGGAAGTGTTTTTTTTGTAAAATATTTTGCTTATTTATGCAATATTACAGTAATTGAGGTAGTTAGACTATTTACATTTAACATAATAATTAATAAGACTGAGTTTAAATTTACTATCTTTTTTTAATTTTCCCCAACTGTTCTTTCATACTTTTTCTATTTACCTTTTCTGAAATTAATTACTTTGCTTTAGTTATTCTATTTTATCTCTACTACTAGACTCATTATATTTTGTTTTATTTTATTTTAATTTTTGGCATTTCTATGGCTTTTATAATGCAGAACTTTAACTTATTACAGTCTGACTTCAAAAACCTCATGTTTTAAGATGCTTAGAAGAGCAAACTTTCATTTCTTCCTTTGTAATCTTTTCACTTTTAGTCATTCTATTGTTTATATTTGTTTCTATATATGTTATATGTCCCACGATACATCGTTCTTTGTTTCAGTTTAGACAGTCAAATTTTATAGATTTAAAATTAGAAAATATGTATTTTATATCTATCCTTTTAAAGTATTCTCAGCAATCAACTTTTTAATATAGTTCAAATTTCCATCTAGTATCATATTTCTTCTTTCTGAAGAACTATGTATAATATTTCTTGTAGTATAGCACAGGCCTCCTAATAATAAATTTTCTTGGTTCTCTAAATATTGCTTCATCTGAGGTCTTTAATGCTTTTAATATTATCATTGAAGCATAATCAATATACAATAAACTATACATGTTTAAAGTGTATAATTTGATAAATTTGGGTATAAATATTGCTAGTGAAATAATCACAATCAAAAAAATAAGCATAGCCATCACCCCGAAAAATAGTCTCTTCCCACTAGCCCTTTCCCTGATTCCTGTACTTAGGCAACCACTGTTCTGTTTTCAGTCAATATACTTTTAAATGTTGATGAAGTCCAATCTATCAATTTATTCACTTATAGCTTGTGATTTTGATGGTGTTTTATGTGAAAAATGTTTGCCTAACCCAAGCTCACCAAGATTTTATATTTGTTTTATATAATATTTAGTTTTACATTTAGATTTATGATTATTTTAAGTTAATTTTTATACAGTACAATGTCTAGGTCACAGTTTACTATTTTGCATGGCAATATCAAGTTGTTCTATCACCACTTGTTGAAAGAACTGTCTTTTCTCCACTGAATTGTTTAAGTTCACTTGTCAAAAATCAATTGTCTATATATTTGGAGGGCTTATTTCTAGGATATCCTTTCTGTTGTATCTATTTATCTTTACACAAATATACCTTTTAAATTAATCTGTACCTCAGGAAATGTTGGTCCTTCAACTTTTTCTCTTCAAAGATTTTTTGGCTGTTATAGGCCCCTTATATTCCATTTGAGTTTTGAATCAGTTTGACAGTTCATTCAAAAATATATAGATAGATATAGATATAGATATAAAAATATATCTCCCACGGGGCTTATATATATGTTTTTTTGGGGGG
>NW_007728136.1:98369-219143 GCF_000696425.1 Galeopterus variegatus | reverse complement strand
AAGATTTTTTGGCTGTTATAGGCCCCTTATATTCCATTTGAGTTTTGAATCAGTTTGACAGTTCATTCAAAAATATATAGATAGATATAGATATAGATATAAAAATATATCTCCCACGGGGCTTATATATATGTTTTTTTGGGGGGGCGTTGTATAGGATTGAATTAAGTCCATAGATTAATTAGGGAAGAACTGACATCTTAACCATAGTGTGTCTCCTCAATATATCTCTCCATTGTTTTGAGGTCATTAATTCCTTTCATCAATGTTTTGTAATTCTTAGTGCACAGTTTTGCCTGTATTTTGTTACAATTTCCCTAAGTAGTACCAATTTTTGTTGCTACTATAAATTGTGTTTTTTTAATTAAAATTTTGATTGTATCATGTTGGTATTTATGATAAAGCTGAATTTTGTATTTTTATATTTTACCTGACAACCTTGCTATGCTTACTAAGTTTTTCTAGTTATATTGTTAGTAGATACCATTGGATTTCCTATCACAATGCTTCAGTTGTTGGAATAAAGAAAATTTTGCTACTTTATATACATTACAGTTGCCATTAATTTTCTTTTTGTGGCTTATTGTAGTGGCTGTAATCTCTAGTATGTAGCTGATTATAAGCAGTAAGAAACACACTTGTCTTATTCCTAAACATAAAAGTAAAGCCTTTACTCTTTCACCTAGAAGTGTGATATTAGCAGTAAGTTTTTATTTTTCATAGATGCTGTTTATCAGATTGAGGAAAGTACTTAAGTTCAGTTCTTTCTGTTCCTAGTTTGCTAAGAGGTGTTTTTGTTTTGTTTTGTTTTGTTTTTTTAAATCATGAATGAATGTTGGATTTTGTTAAATTACTGTTCTGCATGTATTTAAGTGATCATATGGATTTTTATAAGTTTTTTGGAAATGGTGAATTACATTAATTAATTGTAAGTGTTATATCTAACTCACACTCCTGTGATTAACTGAACTTGGTCACGATAGTTTTTTTAATATGTTGTTGAATTTGATTTGATTTTTGTTTTACAATTTTTATCTTTGTTTTCATGATGAATATTGACGAAATTACTGAATATATTTACCTTTAGAAATAATACTAAAACAAACAAGTATCCTTGAGTGACAGAATACAATACTCTCTATATGCATTGACTCTATAGAAATGATGCAACGGATAAACATATAAGGAAAAGTAGAAAATAAACGTATTGATTGTGGATCTATAATAGAAATCAAAGACTATTGCTTCATATTGAACAATTAAGTAATATAATTATCAAAAAACTAAACACTTTAAAAGTAAACACTATGATAAATACTGTAGTTGGAGGAAATATTTGCTCCTTGCTTGTATCAGGAAATAAATACAGACAGCTTAATACTAATAAACAAAGAAATTCTATAAAGGCATCATTGTAAAGTGAACCACTAGAAACAAACCATAAAATAAAAGTTGGAAAAACATAGCATAGAAGAATAAAAAAACCTCAGATCAAACATATTGTCATATTGATAAATATACATGTGTTTAATTCACTTACTGTCTTAGTTTGTTCCTGCTGCTGTAACAAAATAACACAGATTAGGTAGTTTATATGAGACTGGCATGCTACTTACTGTGCTAAGAAGTCACCTCAGGCTGGAAAATTTATGAATAATAGAAATTTATTTCTCACAGTTTTGTAGGCTGGGAAGTTCAAGATCAAGGCGCCAGTAGGTTTAGTGATTAGTGAGGGCCTTTTACTCATAGATGATGCCATCTAGGTGTCCTCATATGGTGGAAGGTGGAAGGGCAAAAAAGACCTAGCACATTCCCTCCAGCCCTTTTAAAATGCTAATACCATTCCCAATCACTTCACAAAGACTTCACTTCTTAATACTAACACATTGGGATTTAAGTTCCAGCATATGGATTTTGGGGGGATACATTCAGACCATAGTGCCAACTAAATTTAAACTAAGATTGCATAATAAGAAAAATCTGAAATATTTTTCCTGTGCAAGAGATGTACATAAGACAAACTGATTCAAAACATTTAAAAATAAAAGCATAAGCAATAATATATTAAATATGAACAAAATTATATGGAAAAAAATGCAGATTAAACAAAAAGGAGGAGTAGCATTTTTCATACTACAAAGTGGATTTAAATGATAACATATTAATTAAGACAACAAACACTTAAACATTGACATTTGTAGCATATCTGAACAATGGATTACTATGCACTTCTTAAAAAATGAATAAGGGAGTTCTTGATGCAATGTTTTGGAAATAGCTCCAAGTCATAATTTGGAGTTAAAAAAACATGTTGAAGCATGTATGCATAGCAGGTTATCTTTTCTCAAATTTAGTAAATTCACCATCATATTTATATTCTGATGTAAGTATAAGATTTGTTAGATTTACAATTATTATTTAAATTTTAGGTTTACAGTTGATTATTTTTTAATAAGAGAATTTTTTTAATGAATATCCTTTAGTTTGGATTGAAGCGTGACTTGAAATCACTAAGTACCTAATCCCTGACATACATTCAATACATCACGGTTTCAAATGACCTTCAATTTAAGGGAATTAGAAATTCCTGTTTCCAGAAAAATACAATATTGTGTTTTGATATTTCAAAAAAGAACAGCTTTCATTTTGCTTTGAAATTGTGCTCATGTTGTTATGGAAGCAATATTCTTTGCTATTTAGCTATCTGTATGGCAATGGCAAGGGTTTTCACTCAGTGATTCCAGTGGTTAAGTACATAAAGTGTATTAAGTGTAGATTCTGGTGGTTTAGTACATAAAGTGTATTAAGTCTCTGTTGCACATTATTAATTTTACCTCAAAACGACATTATGCATGCTGAAGAATTGACTCTTTTGAATTAAAAAAAAAAACTTTTAAATATCTTTAAAATAACACTAAAGCGATGTATCTTTAAATTGTAGGTATCTTTAAATTGTTGGATGTTTATCATTTTATATATATATATATATATTTCTTCAAGTAATTATCTATTCAATGTACATTACTTATATCGTTTAATTATTCAGTGTATATTACTTATGCTACTGTAGCCAGAAGATGAAGATATTAACAGGCTTACCTGTAGTTTTTTTAAAAATAAAGGTCAAAATGACTACAGAATCGGGCCGGCCCGGTGGCGCACTGGATGGTGCGCCGCTTGGGAAGCGCGGCGGCGCTCCCGTCCGAGGGTTCAGATCCCACATGCAGACCGGCTCCCGCTCACTGGCTGGGCGAGGCGCGGGAGCAGCACCGAGGCTTGCGATCCCGTTGCCGGTCCCCGGTCCGGTACGGGGGCAACACTGAGGGTTGCGATCCGTTGCCGGACACGGAAAAAAGACAAAAGACAAAAAAAAAAAAAAAAAAAAATGACTACAGAATCTAGAAATAGTTCAGTCTTTTAAATATTTGGCCTTCATTCTTTACTTGGTTTCTCTTGCATTTAATTCTTGAACTTATGTAAGAGTAAAAATTGATTGGGTGGCATTTCTCTAATTTCACTTCCCTCAAAACTTGTGTTAATGTAACTGAATCAAAAAGGATTAAATTATTTGTAAAATCCAATTTACAACACTATAAAAAAAAAAAAAAAAAAAAAAAAGACTACAGAATCTAGAAATAGTTCAGTCTTTTAAATATTTGGCCTTCATTCTTTACTTGGTTTCTCTTGCATTTAATTCTTGAACTTATGTAAGAGTAAAAATTGATTGGGTGGCATTTCTCTAATTTCACTTCCCTCAAAACTTGTGTTAATGTAACTGAATCAAAAAGGATTAAATTATTTGTAAAATCCAATTTACAACACTATAGCAGATTCCTGCAAATACCAGTTTTGAGACTTTAATGTCACTTAAGAGGCTGTGTAATGACATTTAAGAGGCTGTGTCATTTAAAGAAAGAAAGAAACTAGAAAAATTTATATGTATATATGTTAAATGAAATCCTCCTGAGCACACTTCACCCATATTCTTCTCACACTGCTTTTTTCTGAATTGTAGTTTGTTGAATTCAAACTAGTTCTTCCTGACTCCAACCCTCCCTCTGTTTTCCCTTCCTATCTCCCTCATCTTTTCCCTTTCTTTCTTCCTGCACTAGGCACTAGCCAATACATTGAAATCTAATAATAAACAAGATGGGCACGGTTTTCGTTCTTACAATTCCCTTTCATCTTGATCAGATATAGAAACTGTTCTGTATCAATTTATGCATGAGGATGTGTGTCCGTGTGTGTGCGCTCTTGTCTGTCTGTGTATGCAGACACAGAGACAGAGATGGAGAGAAAGAGATTTGAGGATCAAAGATTATTTACTTTGATTTTCTTATTGTATGATATGACACCTAAAATAAAAAGCAATTTTACAAAACCTTTATCTCTAAAAGCAAGCTACTTTAAGCAAACTTAATGTTTTGTTTTTGAATCTTGAGATTGTCTTGAGGACCATGTGTGTTTTAATACTCATTGCATTTTCAAATCCAAACATCATAGTTTAAGAAAATCACAGAACACAGAAATGTGAGAATAGATGCTGTACTTCTAAGGATCAATATTGTACTCTCAAGAATGTTGTATGAGAAGCAGAAAGACATATTCAGTTATTCTAACTGCTTTTCATATAGACAAGTGAAACTTGAGATATACAGTAATATGATAACATTCAAATAAAAGAACAGATGTACATTGGATGTTGCTGTGGATTGATTGAGTTGTGTCCCCCAAGGTTCATTTACTGGAAACTCAATCCCCACTGTAACTGTTGACGGTGGGAAATCCTATTATGGTAATTGAAAGGGGGAGCCTTAAAGAGGTGATTAGATTGTAGTACCACGCCGTAGTGAATGAATTAAAAATGTTAGTCAGGGGCATGGTTCACAGGGCTTTAAAAGAAGAGAAAGGAGAGTCTGTCTCTCTCTTCTCCACCATTTTTGCAATATGATACCCTACCATCACTGTCACCACCACCAAGACGCTCGCCAGATTTGTTCCCTGAACTTTGGACCTTTTTCATTTGTCAATACCAATTTTAGTTTTGTCCATGTACACATTCATTTTTATATGTTTATAATATTTCCATAAAATTATCACATATTTAACTTTTATTTAAACATAGTAATCCTCTTATTCTATGGTTCTTTCTTTTTTTCTTCTTTGTCTCTGATACTCTCTACTGTCCTTCACCCAAGCCACTACATATTGGTAAATAATACTTACTTACTGGTGTCAAGACTTCTCTACCCCCATCTATGCTTTCATAATTATTTGTGTGTATATATATTTATATATAAATTGATATATATAGATACATAGAAAGATAGATAGATAGATAGATGATAGATAGATAGATAGATAGATAGATAGATAGATAGATAGATAGATAGAGATTAATAGATTTGGAACATGGGACCATTCTATATTATTTTCTCTCATCCTATATTTCTCATTTAATAAAATATGAAAATGCCTCCATGTCAGCTGCTGTGTATATATGTGTGTATATGTGTATGTATGTGTGTGTATTTAATAGCTGCATAATATTCCCCATTGAAATGTACCACTGATTATTTAACCATTTCCTGCTGATGGATATTTCAGAAGTTCCCAGTTTCTATAGCTACAAAATATTCCAAAGTAATCACTATATAATTGTGTATAGTGATTATTTCATCTTTATAGATTCTTATATAAAATGATATTTTTAACTAAATGATATATATTTTAATTTTAATTTATATTATCAGATTGCTTTAAAAATTACTTTAGCAATGCACATTTCTAACAGCAATGTATGCAAATGCCACATTCCTTAAATTCAATTTCTTTGTCAATCTCTAAGACCAAGCATCTTTTTTTCAGTCTACTGGAAGCTTGGAGATACTGTCTGAACAGCACCATGAATTCAAATACTTTGCCAATTTTTTTTAATCATACTGATTTTTTTATTAGGAGCAGTTGTTTGTACAATATAAATATCAAAATGTTATCTCTGTTAAACATTTGTTAATCTCTTTGTTTCGAAGCTGTGTAAAGGTACCATTTTAAATTTAAAAACTGTAAAACTTTTTATAGTAAAATATTTTAATTTTATTGCTTCTGGTTTCTCCTCACTTCCAAGTATCACTATTCCCTAATGCATGCATTTATCTCACTAATATTTATTCTTTGCTTTTGATTGGCTTTTAAAATGTTTGAACTTTTCTACAATTTACATTTATTCCTCTATGCTATAAAGTAAAATTCCAAACATTTTTTCAGATGCATAACCTATTTTTAACTATTCTCTCTTCTCAGTATTTGTTTATATTTGTCATCATTTAGTCCATCATTTGCTACAAGACAGTAAAGTTCATGAAGATTAGCATTTACAAACACCTTTTAAGTTACAAAGATAAATGTGTATTTTTATATATATATGTATATGTATATGTATCTACAGATATGAAAAAGAGCAAGCAAAGATGCTTTCCAGATGTTATCCTTCAGAACAGATATGGAGAGAAACAGTATACTTGGCTCACCGTGTTCAAAAACTGCCATCACTGAGACAAAGTAAAATTGACAATAAAATAGTAAAATTTCAGTTAACTTCAGGGAATGTATTAAGCTTTACACTCATGTGCCAAGTAAGATTGTTTAGTAAATACAACCACTCATGGCATATTACTTATAGTGATATGGTAACTTTATAAATTCTTAATAGTTACTAAGATGGCCTCTTGAAATAAGAACAGAAAGGGACCCCACTGGAGCCCCGAGAGACAGTACTCATGAGTTAAACTCTTATTTTAGCACCTCGCTGTTCTAGCCATTCCATTACTGGTGCCAGGCAGAAATGAGACTGGTGAGAGGGGAGCATCAACAGGTCACTGTCAATAGTCCTTATTTGTCTAGTCCCATTTGTTCTGGTAAGAAGAAAAAATCGGTACTTAGTGTCATTATGGATCTCAGGCCCCATGGATTTTCCATACTCATTACACAGGGGTTAGAAAGATGATGTTTTATGCATGAAAGATTAGGACAATTGTGAACAAAGAAAGTTAAACTGAGCAAATGTATTAACTAGAAAGTCTATTCACAGCTGCTCTGCGTTCACTGCACACCCCTCACAGTCAACCACACCCACGCATTCTGAGAGAAGCACAGCACACACAGCCACTCACAGACAGGTACACAGGAGGCCGCTGTAGCCTGGATCCTGTCAACCACGTTGCATTTATTCCTTTATATGTGAAATATTATTTTTATTAATAATTGTTTTAAAAAATAAAGTTACAAATTAGAGTTGAATAGCTTCACTTGCTGACAACTCTGTATTGATCACATTATATATTTTATGATGTATTTTATTATCTTCATAACAGCAACCTGATGCTTACTTTCACTTTACATTAATTATATTATTTTACTCTAAAATTATTATTGTTGGGAAAATATAGGAAAATAGTCAGGGCCCCTCAGATGTTCAGAATCTTGCCAAGCATTTGATATAAATATGCACGTGTGCACCCGGGTGTGCCGGGTTATGGACTTAAGTTTAAAGGATGAGTGAGCTCTGATCCATGGTGCCCCCCACCTCCGGGATGCCCCCGGGGGGATCATGGGGTTGCCACTACTGCTGGACCTGTAAGCTGCTACTGCTGCTGCTGCTGCTGAGGACTGAGCTCCTGTCGTCTGCCGACGACTCCCATGATCTTTCCCAATTACCTAGCGTGGACCTACCTGTGAGGGGTCTGGTGACCCAGCCTGGCATGTGAAGGGTCTGGTGACCCAGACTGTGCAATGGATTTGAAGGGTCGGAGCCCTAGCCCTGAGAATACAAATAGAAACTTAGTATAACTAAAATAATGAAACATTTTGGCTTTAGTTATGATTTACCTTACTCGACAACTGGCATACTCGTGCAGCTTTACAACTATTATTTTCAGTTTCTCCAGGTGGACTGAACACATAGAAAATAATGTTTCTTGAAGAGAGGTTTCTAAATTTCCTTCATTACCTCTAATAATGAATAATGTTTTATTTTTTAGCAATATGGATGGTAAAATACCTGGATCCCTACATCAAATTCATTGTTAATTTTTTGCTTTGACACAAGAGAAATTAACAAGACTTTCCCCATGCAAAGTGTAGTGGGAAAAACTGTCCCGTCTCCAACTTATTCCCCTCCCCCACCTACACCATGGCTCCTCATTAAGCTTCTACATTAGTGGTTTTGGGACTTTTTCTCTCCCTTTCCCATATAGCAATTGATTTAAGGGAACTGAAATGAAAAAGAGGAGAGAATTCATTTTCAGTGCAGACATTTGCTGAACAGCATTTCAAAAAACTTCAAGCTGGAAGTGCAGGTTAAGAAACAGATTTAAAGTTGAACATGATCTGAAGTGAAATTACAAAAAGCGCTTGCCTTTCCCCAACCAAATAAAATGAAGTATGATTTTCTAGGCTATTGGAAAATATTCAGAATAGAGAAATTTAACTTTCATTTTCTCTCCCTTAGGTCTTGCATTCTAAAAGGCAAAAATCTATAATATATGTTGGGTTTATTTTCAGTATCTTTTTAATTAGCAGCTTATTTTATTTGCCAAGTTTAAAATATCTTAATCATCTTCATAATGACCCCATAATATGTTGCATTAATTTATTATAAAGACACTAAAGAAAGTGGAAAATAAAAACAAATATGTACTGCCTTTAAACCCTGAACTCCAAGCAGGTATCTCTACTGAGTCTGATCTCAGTCATCTGCACATTTTCACCTGCAATTCCCTATAGGCATTTAAAATGTAGCATTTCTAAAATGACTTCAGCTGGAAATTGTCCCGCCATCTTTTTTTTTTTTTTTCTTTACCCTTAAACTCATTCATTAGTGAGCACTAATTTCATTTTCCTGCTCTGTCAAAAACTGTTATGGGTATTTCATAAATGATCAATTTCTTTTGAAGGCAGAAAATTAGATCTACTCATTAGGGTTAACACAACTACTTTAAATAATGTGCTGTACAGGCTATATAAGCCTGCAAATGTATAGCAAAGCAGAGAAGTGAAAGACAGAGACAAGTTAAAGTTCAAGTGCCCCACCCAGGGCTCTTTTGTTTGGGTGTTATTCTTAAACATCAGGCATTTTGAAAGTCTTCAAATATAATAGTTGATAATATTCATTCAACTGCAAATTGAGTATTGAATACTTCTGTCCAAAGGTAACCTTGGATTTCTGTATTTTTTGAAATTTGGAATTAATCCATGAAGTTTATGAGTAGTTCTACTAATATGTGTACCAATGTGAGATCTTTTTTTAAAGTTTATTTATTAATATTATTATTTTTTTACATTCTAAGATGTTGCTGCAGAGAAGTTGGGGGGAGGGGGAGAAGGTATGAAGAAGGTAAACAGGGTGGGATAAGGAGGAAGGAGGGGAGTGTATTTGAGGCCCATGGCACCCTCCTCTTTGCTGCAGGGGAGAACCAGGTGCTTCCAGCAGTGCTGGAGAGCATATCAGCTGTACTTGCCATGCCGCAATGTTACCTAGTGAGCCCGTCTCCCCTACCAGCAGCACTCCAAACACTCCCCGTGGGATGGGCCGTGCCTGGTTCCTTGCAATGACTCACCAGCCTCTGAGTGGCTCCTTTTCTCAGTTGTTGTGGCTCCTTGCTCCTGTGTGGGTCCACAGGAACTATGTTAGTGGTCTTTTCTGGGGCCGTCAAGGCCCTCTTCTCCCTGCAGCCTCCTAGCAACTTTATATGAAGTACACATCTGCAGCTTTTGCCAGCTCTTGCTCTGTGTGCTCACCAGCTCCAGGCTTGAAGAGATCTGGGCTCAAAATGGTGGGAGTGATCCTTTCTTTCTCTCTTCATGGCTTCTCTTGTCTTCATGAACTCCATAGGTCTCTCCTCCTCTTCCCCTCAGCTCTAGTGGCCCCAGCTTGGCTGTTATTGCTTTTTAATAATCATAAGTTGGCTGGTTAGTGGGAGAGAGTGAGGCTGGAGATCGTCTATTCCACCATCAAATCCTCAGCAGCTGTTAGGAGTATCAGTTATCCCTCCTGCTTTATATCTCCATGTGAATGAACTCCAGTGTGCGATCATTTGAAATCTGCAATGTGAGGTTGCAGAGAAGAGGCAATGCTGTGTCCTTTACAGCATTTATGTACCTATAAATGTTCCTGTAAATATCCCCTTGAAAGTTCATTCAGTGGGGGAGGTTATACTTTATTTACAAAAATCTTACCTACATCTTGATAAATAGAACCAGCAGATGAACGAAAGGAGGAATCATATCCACCTAGAAAATATTAAATTACAGTAAAGAACTTATTATGGGTCATCAAATCTCTATTCGAAGCCTGTTATTTCTCTAAAGCATAGCTATAGACTAAATTAACTCAAAATAATCCTGCAAATGAGAAGCTGTGTGTATGCATTTATTTCTAATAACATATTCAGCTCTGGGTGAGAACGCCCACTTGAGTAAACTCATTTCTATTTCTGCCTCCTCAAGTAAGCTAATTATGTAAATAGAGTAAAACCTTGAAAACTGACCTGAGAATATTTACCTAAGCAAACACCATGTCTTATAAATGTCTACTGTCTTCAAATTTCCTATCACCAATGTCCAAATATAAACTCTGCTAATATGTCTTTCAACTTGTGCTGTTTCTGACTTTATACAACTACTCTTTAATGCATTAGACAAGATTTGAAGCTACTTTGTTTTCTGTTTTAAAACCTTTTCTTTATTGTTTGGAGTTGTAAAATTGATGCATACATCATAAAATTGTCAAAATTCAGAATCCTATTAAGAAGACAATGTAAAATTCTTTTTCTTATTAATTGATGATATCTCCTCTTATTATTGTGATTTCTGTTTAATCATGAACATTTCCAGTGATTTTCTCTTCCAAAACATCCCTCCCCACTGTCTCTTGTTCTATTTTCCTTTTTTGCATACTTTTCTTTGCAATGTGTCTCTTTTTTAGGATTTCTTTAATTTTTTCTCTCAGACTTACCTGTGTCACCTCTCACAGAGTGACAGAGATAAAAAGGATTACTCAGAGCCCATGTATCCAGAGCAATGAGAGACCTTAAGGGAGTGTACCCAGGAAGAACTCCTTCAAGAGCAAAGGACCCCAGGCACTGAGCAACGAGTCAGGTTTTTCCTTAGCTTTTATTATGCAGGCAAGAAAGTTACAGAAGAAACACAGGTGGTTAATCTGTTATAGTGAAAACATAAACAAACTGGCTACATGACAATTTTCATTAAAGCAGGTGTAACTTAAAATAATTCAAGCAATTTACCATCAAAAGGAGTCATAAAACTAAGCTATGTGACATACAAAAAGAAACAATGGGATAATCACAATAGCAGTGTTTAGCTCCAGGAAACTCAAAGAAACAGCTGAGGGTAAGATGTGGAACATCCCGCAACCACTAACTAGCAGAATAGCCTTGAGGATTTAGCTCACATACTTTCCCATTATTTAGGTTTAGCTGTACCAAGGGCAACTGCTCCCAGAGCAATCACTTTTGCTGTGTTTCAATTTTCTTATCTACATCAAAGGCTTTAGTTCTGTGAAGGTTTTTTTTTTGGTTTTTCCCAATCTTAGCATTTTTATGTGTATTTCTAAAGAGTTGGACTATGGCTTAAACTACAGGACTTTGGTCCTGCTAAACTAAGGACTTTGGTTCCACTAAGCTACAGCCTAAACTAAGGACTTCAGTCCTACTATACTATAGGCTACGGCCCTGCGAAATACATGTATTTTATTAATGTCAGTATCCTCCACATATTTGTGTTTTCTCTCTCTCTGTCCCTCTCTCTCTGACTCTACACACACACACACACACACACACACACACATTACATGATCATCTCTTACACTGGAGAACTGTAATTCTATGACTGCCTTCATAAAAATCCCTAACATTTCTTACCTGGGTTATACCTAGATATTTTGAATTTTTTCTGTTTGTGGTTTTAAGGAAATATTTCCCCCCAGTATGTCTTCTAATTGTATTTGCTTACATATTTCGAAACTAATTTTTTTTATACAATACTGCCCATGTTCATTAGATTGGGCAAACCTAACAAATAGAAATGAAGAGTAAGCAAGTTTGTTTGTTCTCAGTTTCAAAGGTAATGCTGCTGGCATTCCACCATGATGAGGATTGTTAGTTTTGGGCAATTATGTTTTCTCAGGTTAAGGAAGTAGCTTCTATTATCAGTCTGTTGATTTCTTCACTTGTTTGTTGTTTTATTGCTATGGATTTTGGATTTTATTCCATATGTCTCAGTATTAAGAATACCACTGGAATTTTTTCTTATTTCTATGATAAACATATTACCTTAATACTAGTTCAAGCATAACTTCTATATGGGTCATAATTATTTTAAAGCATTCTGTAAAACCCAATTATTATTCTACGTAGAATGCATATATAATGCAAAATTTTATTTTTATTTATCTTTTTATTTTTTCCAAATTGATAGTGTTATGCTTTTTAAAAAATTGGTATTATGCAAGTATACTAAATACTTTGGATTACTATCTATTTTTTAGATTCTAAACTATTATTTTGAAGTAAAAAATAAGTAATCAGTAAAATATCATTTTTGAGTTAATACTTTTATAACTGTTTAAGCCAATCTAAGACTTTGTAAATATTAGGCAAATTAAACACACACACAAATATACATGTACAATGTATAATATACCTAACATATATAACAACTTAGCTGTTGTGCTGCTTAATATACTTGTAATTATTTTTATCATTTCATTGTGTATTTATCAAACTTTGTTTTGTCTCTTTTCCTGACATTTATTAGGTTGGTCCAATTTTCTTTGTATTTTTCTTTTTTATTTGCAAAATTATATATTCTATTTCTTTTCCGCAAAATTACAATTTTATTAAAATGTCTACAAGTGAATGTGTTTTCTTTCCTGCCTGGGATTTATCTCTGTATTAAAATCTGAGAAGTTATCCTTCATTTATGTCTTTGAATATTTCCTCTTACCCATTCTGTTCTCCCTTTTCATATAAATAAGAGAGAGTCCAAGATGAAAGCCAGAATCTTTCTTTAAAATCTAACCTCAGAGGTGGATTTCCATCATTTCTGTGGTGCTATATTTTGTAAAAGTGAGCCACGTAAGTCCAGCCCACACTGGAGGGGTGAATACTACACCAGGGCATGGATTCCGGGAGGCAGGGATCGTTGGGGCCCATTCTAGACACTGCCTACCACAATAATTAAAGGACTTAATAATGTGAATTTATCTCTAAAACCCATAGCCATCCACATTTTTCATATTAGTAAAATGCATTATGTGTGGCCTGTATCTGATCAAAATTTGTAATGAAGTTGTTGCGACAGAAGAAAATAAATTTTCACTATTTTATTTTTAGATCACAAGGTTTTCCACGTAGCAATAAACACTATGGCATAAATCATTTCTATCCATGTCTTCATTTGTTTTTAACATATCTGATCTCTCAAAGGCTGAGGCAATTTTATTATTCTTGGCAAATATCAGATATTAGCCAAGGCACACTAAATATTTTTAGTATTACTAAAAGTATTTGATTTCCTTAATAGGATACCATATTTTTCCATTGTGGTAGAATAATTTATTTAGATATTAAGTTACATTTGCTAACTCCCCAACCACTCCTCCATTCCTAGAAAACATCAAAAAAAGATAAACACAGCACAAAATCGAAGCTGCTTGACAGTAACTCTTAGTTTTTAATAAAATACCAGAGACAAATCTTTTGAGGAAAAGAATTTAGTTGAGTTTAACCAGTGCTCTATTCCTAGCACAAAGGATATACATGATATGTCTGAATATTAAATCAAATTGAGTATTTGATGAAATAAATTAATGAAAAAGATATGAGGAATTCTCAGGAAGGTGGGAGGAGAGAGGGTGACATGACCTTCACATGGGTGACTGCATCTTGGACCTAGAGGGTGGTCCCCAGGATCCTGAACAATGGTCATAGCAGCAGTGACTTAGTTGTTCATTACATTTTAAATGTTTACCAGACCTCTAGAAATTTATATAAAATTGGGTGGAAAGAAATCTCCTGTATTGACTGACAAATTTCCTGCAGGCCTGTTGAGATACAAGCATAGTATCAATTTTAAGCTTAGTTTATTTGTGTGTTTTGTTTTGTTTTCTTACTATGACCTTTTAACATTCCTGAGTTTTCAGTCTAAGAATCACACCTATTACATCTATGAAGTTTTTATGTAGAATTGTGAATTACAAAGAATGACAGGTTGATTACCCAATCAATCATTAAAGTTGATATACAGTATTTGGAGACAAATGTGATGACCCAATAGACTTTTAATAAGAGTACCATTGTAAATTTATGTCTAGAAATACTAATTATGTCCCTTTAAATATGTTTCAGTCTACATTTTGCTCATTCTTAATTATGGATGTAATAAATGCAAAGTTAAGGAAGATATCATAAGATTCTCCTAATAGGTCTGAGTGATTCTGATTAAGAGAGTGTTGGGAGACTGTAGATGATTCGATCAGTTCCCTATTCCTGCTGGAACAATTACCATCAATTTAGTGGGTTAAAACAGCTCAAATTTATTCTCTTGCAGTTCTGTAGGACAGAAACATTGCTGGGCTAAGATTTGGGTGCTATGGTCTGAATATTTGTGTCCCCCCCAAATTCATATGTTGGAATTTTAACCCCCAGTGTGATGGTATTAGAAGGTGGGGCCTTTGGGAAGTGACCACCACCCTCAGGAATGGGGTTAATGCCCTTATAAAAGACGCCCCAGAGAGATCTCTAGCTCTTTCCATCATGTGAGGTAACAGCAAGAAGATGGGCTCTCACCAGACATCAAATCTGCTTTGATCTTCTCAGCCTCCATGTTTACATTCCACCCCTCAAGGTAATCCATGGTAATTTCCCTATTTTTAAGGTCAGCTGATTAGCAACCTTAACTTTTCTTTGCCATGTATCCTAACATACTCACAGTTTCTATGAACTTAGACATGGGCATTTGTCAGGGCCATTTTTCTGCCAACCATGGTGGTTTTAAAATATCTTTAAGACAGGGATCATTAGTCAAATATTTCCATTTTATGAAGACATGCATTTTTAAACACTGTACTTACACCATTTGAAAACTACAGATTGTATACTAATGATGTGACTTTTATTTTAAGAAATGGAAAGAAGTCTTTTAAGGAATGCTCCTTAGGGAAAAATGGCATTCAGAAAATTTTACAACTGTATTAGACTATTATAAAAAAGAAAAAAAATCTGTGGATATGTTGTGGGGATGGTGAGAGAGGACGATCAAGAAAGCAGAGTGAAGGATGACAATAAAATATTTTGCAAAACCTTTTTCTCATAAAATCATTTTTTGTTTGAAAGAATATTTGTTCCTTTGAAATCTCTTTGAAGAGATTTCTTTGGGAATGATTTGTTTAGACATACAATCATTCACACCATTCTTTAATGGCCAATTTCCTTTAACTCTAAAACCACCTCTGCAAAATTCTAACTAAAGAGAATGACTGTGCTGAAATTATATAGCTCCCTTCTTTCTTGTTGCATTTTCTCTTTCCTGTCTGTGAAATGGTGTGACATCATCACATCATTGAGCTAAAACTAATAATTTTCCTTTCCAAGAGTGTTTCTTTCTTTAAAAAGGATATCAACAGAAACTATTTTTATACTCTCATTTTTCTGTTCAAATTGACTTAAACTGTATTCCCTTTACATTCAGTTGACTTGCAACAGTTTTATTTTATTTTTACAGAATGGACCGTGCTGCACTTCTAACGCTTTTTTACAGAGCCCAACAAAACACAACAGTTTCAAACAACAATCACAATGCCCCTTTGCACTAATAATAACAGTTTTTCCTACTGATAACTAACAGGTTAGACCTCTTTAAAAAAATTTGTGATGCTGACCCTACTCAGAAGAGGGTCCATCCACATGTTTGCTCATAGTACCATGCTTTTTGACCCCATTTTGTTCTTTTCCTGAGTTTCAGAGAACATCCTCTATTATTCAGACTCTTTTGAACTCTAACTGGTGTCAGTACATCTCTGAGCTTAACCTAATAGGAATGGCTTAATCATCTTGCACCTTTCATGTATACCCTCCACTTTTCATTTTAAGGGAGCTAGATTTGTCTTAAAATTCCTACATGATTGATGAAGTCCCAGAAACACTATTAATCAATATAATTTTGATTCTACCCCCTAATAGAGAGTATGTGAACTTGTAGTTATCATTTCTCCCCAAATGTGTTTAGATTGAGCATTTTCTGTTACAAAACCTCCAGAGTTCATCCAAATTAGCTCTGATTCATTGTTTTGCTTCTTACCATTTTTATAACTATTTTTTCATTAAAACATAATTGATTGTACTTATTTGGGGGGTACAAAGTAGAATATCAATACCTGTGTACAATATGTGGTAATCAAATCAGGATAACTGGCATATTCTTTGGGTCCATTAGCCTATTTCTTGCTATCCCTCCTTCCTCCCTATCTTTCCCAATTTTAGTAATCACAGTTCTGTTCTCTCCTTCTGAAAGTTCAATGTATTATTGTGATTGTTGTTTCTTTCTTTCATTCTTTTTTATAATTTTTATTCATTTATTTATTGTTTAGCTACCACTTATGAGTGAGGACATGTGGTATGTCTCTTTCTGTACCAGGCTTATTTCATTTAACATAATTTCCTCTAAGCTCATTTATGCTGCTTTGAAAGAAAGAATTTTATTCTTTTTTATGGCATAGTATCATTCCATTGTGTATATATACCACATTTTTCTTATAAAATGTCAATGGACATTCATGTTATTCCATATCTTGGCTATTATAAATAGAGCTGCAATAAGCATGGAAGCACAGGTAGCCCTTTGACATAATGATTTCCATTCCTTTGAGTATATACCCAATAGTGGGATTGCCGGGTCAGATGATAGTTCTAGAGTTGTTTGACAAACCTCCATACAATTTCCATAATGGCTGTACTAACAAGAGTGGACAACAAGGGTTCCTCTTTCTCCTCAACCTCACAAGCATTTGTATTTTCTGTCTTTTTGATAATAGCCAGTCTAACTGAGATGAGATGATATCTCAATTTGGTTTTAATTTGCATTTCCAAGTTGATTAGTGATGTTGAGCATTTTTTTACATACTTGCTGGCCATTTCCATGCCTTCTTTTGAGAAGTGTCTATTTGGCTTTTTTGTCTATTTTTTAATCAAATTATTTGTTCTTTTTAATGTTAACTTGTTTGAGTTTCTTGTATATTCTGGATATTAATTCCTCATTGGATGCATAGTTTGCAAATATTTTCCCCTGTTCTGTAGGTTGTCTTTTCACTCTGTTGAATGTTTCCTTTCTGTGCAGAAGCTTTATAGTTTTACATAATCCCATTTGTTTATTTTTTCCTTCATTGCTTTATGCTTTTGGAATTTTATTCATTAATTCTTTGCCCAGTCATCCATCCTGAAGTGTTTCCCCTATGTTTTCTTTTAGGAGTTTTATAGTTTCAGTTCTTACATTTAAGTTTTTAATCCATGAAGAGTTGATTTTGGTATGTGGCAAGATGTACAGGTCTAGTTTTCTTCTTCTATACATGGATATCCTGTTTTCCCAGCACCATTTACTAAAGAGGCCATCCTTTCCTCAGTGTGTGTCATGGCTCCTTTATCAAAGATCAGTTGGCTGTAAGTATGTAGGTTAATTTCTCTATTCTGTTTGATTGATCCATAGGTCTGTTCTTATGTCAGTACCATGCTGTTTCAGTTACATAGTTTTGTAGTATATTTTAAACTCAGGTAGTGTAATACCTCTGGCTTTATTTATGCATTTATTTTTGCTCAGGACTGTTTTGGCTAGTCAGGGTCTTTTGTTGTTCTATATAAATTTTAAGATTCTTTTTTTTTCTATTTCTGTGAAGAATATCATTGGCCTTTTGATGGGGATTGCATTGAATCTGTAGATCACTTTGGGTAGCATGGACAGTTTCACAATGTTAATTCTTCCAATCTATGCTCATGGAATGTGTTTCCACCTGTTGGTGTCCTATTTAACTTCTTTTAGCAGTTTTTTGTAGTTTTCACTGTAGAGATCTTTCACCTCTTTGGTTAAATATGTTCCAAGGTATTTTACTTTTTTGGCAGCTACTGTAAATAAGCTAGCTTTCTTGAATTTTTTTTATGATAGTTCATTGCTGTTGTGTAAAAATACTACTGATTTTTTTGTATTGATTTTGTATTCTACAACTTTACTAAATTTGTTTATCACCTCTAGGAGTTTTTTGGTAGAGAGTTTAGGTTTTTCTATTACATAGGATCATGTCCTCCATAAACAGGGAGGGTTTGACTTTGTCTTCTCCAATCTGGATGCACATTATTTCTTTCTCTTGCCTGATTGCTCTGGCTAGTACTAACAATACTATGTTAAATAGGAGTGGTGAGAGTGGGCAGGCTTGTCATGTTCCTGTTCTTAAGGGAAAAAGCTTTCAGCCTTTCCCCACTCAGGATGATATTGGCAGTGCATTTGTCATACATAGCTTTTATTTTGTTGAGATTCTTTCCTTGTATACCTAATTTGCTGAGAGTCTTTATCATGAAGTGATGTTGAATTTTGTCAAATACTTTTTCTGCATTTGTTGATCAGATAGATGGCTCAATGCTGAATTCTGCCAAACATTTAAAGAAGAATTAATACCAATATGTTTTAAACTATTCCAAAACATTGAAACAGAGGTTATTCTCCCAAACTCATTCTATGAGATCAGCTTAAACCTGATACCAAAATCAGACAAAGACACACAATAAAAAGGAAAACTACAGGCAATTTGCTTGATAAACATAGTCACAAAAATCCCCAGTAAAATATTAGCAAGCATAATACAATAGCATATCAAAAGATTATTTAACATGATAAAGGGGGATTCATCCAAGACATGCAAAAATGGTTCAACATACACAAATAAATAAATGTGAAACACCACATCAAAAAAATCAAGGGCAAAATCCATATAACTCTATTTTTATTAGTATCTTCCCTGCTCCTGAGTTGGTGGACCCATAAAAACATTGTCTATTTTGCTCAAACTTGTACACTGACTTTAGCCCATTGTCTGGAATAGAAAAAAAATCTCACAATTTTTTTTTTTGTTTTGTTTTGTTTTTCGTCTTTTTCTGTGTCCGGCAATGGTTCGCAACCCTCAGTGTCGCCCCCGTACCGGACCGGGACCGGCAACGGGATCGCAACCCTCGGTGTTGCCCCCGCACCTCGCTCAGCCAGTGAGCGGGAACCGGTCTGTATGTGGGATCCGAACCCTCAACGGGAGCGCCACCGCGCTTCCCAAGCGGCGCACTAGCGCAGTGTGCCACCGGGCCGGCCCTCACAATTTTTTGAATGTTGAAAAAATGCAAGGTAATTTCTATTTTCTGTTACATGCTTAACAAGTTTTTGAGTAGATATAATTAGAGGAAGTATTGATAATCCTTTTCATTATTGTTATGTATTTGCTAGATTGTTAACCAGTATCTTTTGAAAAAATATATGTTGACAGAATTTCTGTTCTCTAAATCTAACGTAATCTTATGCCAGAGGAAGGTAACAGAACTTTTGAAATCACGTGGGTTTGAGAACTGTGACATATGAGTCAGAATCCTGCCTCTGCCCTTCTAGTTTTGTAATGTTGAATATTGCGCCGTACCTTTGAGTGCCTCAATGTCAGCATCTAATGTATAAGAGAACTGCATTTTGGGAGGACTGAACAAGATAATATAACCTATACACTGAGTGTCTTGTTTCAATAAAAATATTTTTCCAGGGTTTCTGACTTTTCGTTCAGATCTACTTCTTGATCCATATCTATCTAATTTTGGTGCTTTGCCTACTATTCATGCTATGGGTGCTATTATTCTATTCTCTCTTTATGTATCCCACAATAGACTTTAATCTTTTATCCCACAATAAACTTTGCAAAATGCCATACCCTTATCTTTTTGTTGAAATGATTTATGCTATTTGTTGATTTTTGTTTGTTTGTTTGTTTTCTTCTTTTGTTTTGAAAAATGTCATTTGCAAGCTTTTATTGAGTAGGAAATTTTTTTCTCTCTCTTTCTTTTCCATTTTATGGTTGCCCCAACAAACCCTGTTTTAAACCATATTTTATATTGGGAGTTCTTGCCTATAATTATGAAGTGATATCAAAACCCTGTTCCTGGAACCCTTCAAACTGCTTGGCCAGATTCCCTGGGGCAGCCCTCCAGCCACCCCAGATAAGCATGAAGCTATGGAGTTATCAGCGCAGTTACGATAGTAGTCTTCGCTGTCTTGTTCAGCATCTTCTCAATGGACAGAATGTCACTCAGAACCTGCTTGAATGTGCAAGTTTCCTGTTATCCCATTGCAGCCCACATCTTCTTATATGATTTAAATTTCTGGTCATACTGAGAGCTTAGTTTCTAGACTCAGAGTCCCAAGGGGTATGCCATATGTCACTGCTCATTACCAGATGATTTTATTCTGTTTGATCTCTGTGAACATGCTTAATTTTAAGATGTATTTTTTTTTTTTTTTTACCACTTGTTCTTCTGTGTTTGCAGTGGTGGTGATGAAGCTGGTAGTAGTGGAAAATGACAAGAACAAAGATGTCACTTCATAAATCTGAATTACTAGGATCATTTTTCCCAATAATGCATCTCAGAGACATGTCAAACTTGCATCTGCACAAATTTAAAAGCAATACATTTCCCCCTAAATTATGTACCTACTACAGCAATTCATGCATTAGAGCCCTGCATTATCGTGCACAGAATTATAGAGCTTGCAGCCTTAAACTTGCCCTGGACTTATCCCTTTCTTACTGCAATGTAGCAAAACATTGACCAAGCATAGAAGACCATAATTTTGTAACTTGTCTCATGTCAAAAACTTTCTTAATTCTCTACTGCTTATTCATGTTCCCTTCATGTCTGATACCATGATGAGTGTGTTAACAGAACTTAAGCAACATATAAGTCACCTAAAGGTGTTTCAAAGTAAGTAGACAGCCTGAACCAGCGCTACCCAGGTGAGCCGGCTTGCAGTGGCAGCACACATCAGTGGAACTGCATGGCTAGACATTGGCACTCACCCCTTCTTGGACCCAGGGCGTTGCCCCAGCCTATGGGGTGCAACCTGCCAATTTTGGCCCAGCAGAACCACATAGCGCTAGGGGCTCATTCTACCACCAAAGAGTCTGGAACAGGAACCAAGGTGGGTTAACATAACTAACACCACACCTACTGTCAAGCAAAGACAATTCACCTCCACAGTAGCAACCAGGGCCATTCCACAGCACACCTCAGTGTAATAGAAGAAGCAAACCCTCTACCAAATGACCTAGCATCAGTGAAAAAATACTCAAAGCACAGACAATCAGGATGAAATGGCACCACCAAAAGAATACAGTAATGCTCCAAAGTCAGACTCCATGGAAGAGGGAATCCTTGAAATGTCTGAAAAAGAATTTTGAGCAATAATCTTAAGAAAACTTGAAGAAATAAAGAAAGGCTCAATCAGAGAACACAATGAAACAAGAAAAAAAAATCCAGAGTATGAAGGAGGAAATCTACAAAGATTAATATTTTTAAAAAAGAGTGTAGCAGAACTTCCAGAAATGAAAGACTCACTCAATGAAATAAAAAACAAAACTGAGAGCTTGAGCAGCAGGGTAGAGCAAGTAGAAGAAAGAATTTCAGAGCTTGAAGATGGTCTGTTAGAAATAACTCAGGCAGACAAAATAAAAAGGAAAAAAAAATTTAAAATAATGAGGAAAATCTAAGGGAGATGGCAGACAACCTCAAGCACTCTAACATCTGAATTTTGGGTATTCCTGAAGGGAAGGAAAAAGGAAAAGGTATTTAAAACCTACACAAGGAAATAGTAACAGAAAACTTCCCAGGGCAGGATACAGACCTTCAGATACAGGAAGCTCAAAGTTCCCCAAACAGATTCAACCCCAAAAGATCCTCTCCAAGACACATTAAAGTTAAATTTACAAAGCTCAAAGACAAAGTGAGAGTTCTACAAGCAGCAAGAGAAAAGCGTCAGGTCACTTAGAGGGGAACCCCCATCAAACCAACAGCAGGCTTCTCAACCGAAACCCTACAGGCCAGAAGAAAGTGGAGTGATATATTTAAAACACTAAAAGAAAAAAATTGCCAGCCAAGAATTCTTTACCCAGCAAGGTTCTCCTTCAGAAATAGTGTATTTCCCAGACAAACAAAATTGTGGGAATTCACCACCACACAACCAGCTCTCCAAGAAATTCTCAAGGGAGTCATTCATCTAGAATCTGAATAATGGTGACCACTATCACAAATACACAAGAAAGAGCAAAACCCACAGTTAAAACAAAAATGCCAGCATGAAAGAGAAAGAAACTAAATCATTCCACCTTAAATTCCTAATTAACATTGAAGAAGTGAAATAAAAGGGGAAATAATGACTAAAAAATATTTAAACTATTTAAAAATAAGCAATTAAATGACAGGAATTAAGCAACACTTGTCAATAACTACTCTAAATGTGATTGGACTAAACTCCCCATTCAAAAGACATGGACTGACTGACTGGATTAAGAACCTAGACCCAAGTATATGCTATCTTCAAGAGACTTACCTCACCTGTAGAGACACACATAGATTAAAAGTGAAGGTATGGAAAAAGATATACCATGCAAATGGAAACCAAAACCAAGCAGGAGTAGCTATTCTTATTTCAGACAAAATAGACTTTAAACCAGAAAACATAAAAAAGACAGAAAAGACCACTATATAAAGATAAGGGGAACTATCCAACAAGAAGACATAACAATCATAAACATGTATGCATCCAATACCAGAGCACCAAGATATATTAAGCAAACATTCTTAGATCTAAAGAAAGAAATAGGACCTAATACGTTAGTAGTTGGTGACCTGAACACCCCTCTCTCAATATAGGATAGCTCTTCCAAGCAACAAGTCAACAAAGAGACACAGGATTTAATGCATAACCTAGACCAACTAGACTTGGCAGATATATTCAGAACATTTCACCCAACAGCTGAAGAATACACTTTCTTCTCATCACCTCATGGTACATTCTCTGGGATAGACCACATATTAGGTCACAAATCTAGTCTCAGCAAATTTTTAAAAATTGAAATCATTCCAGTTATCTTTTCAAACCACAATGGACTAAAACCGGAAATAAACAATAAGCAAAATGCTGGAAGCTATACAAATACATGGAAACTAAATAATGGGCTCCTGAATGACCTATGGGTCCAAGAAGAAATTACACAGGAAATCAAAAAAATTCTAGAAATTAATGAAAATAATGATACATCATACCAAAACCTGTGGGATACTGCAAAAGCAGTACTAAGAGGCAAATTTATTACAGTAAATGCATATATCAAAGGAATGGAAAGACTTTAAATAAAAGACCTAACACTATACCCCCCAAAACGTGGAAAACAGCAACAATCCAGACCTAAACATAGTAGACAGAAAGAAATAATTAAGATCAGAGCAGAACTAAATGAATAGAGACCCCAAAAGCAACAGAAAAGATCAACAAAATGAAAAGTTGGTTTTTTGACAAGATAAATAAAATAGACACACCATTAACAAGGTTAACAAAAAAAAGAAGAGAGAAGACCCAAATAACAAAAATCAGAAATGAAAAGGGAGACATTACAACTGATACCCCTGAAATACAATCATTAGAGACTTTTATAATCAACTGTATGACAACAAATATAAAAATCTGGAACATATGGATAAGTTTCTAGACACATATAAACTACCAAGACTGAACCAAGAAAAGACAGATAATCTGAACAGACCAATAACAAGCAAGGAGATTGAAGTGGTAATTAGCAATCTTCCAGCCAAAAGAAGTCCGGGTCTGGATGGCTTCACAGCTGAATTCTATCAAACCTTTAAAGAGGTTCTCCTCAAGCTATTCCAAACTATTCCAAACAGTTGAAACAGACGCTACTCTCCCAAACTCATTCTACAAGGCCAAAATAACTGTGATACCAAAACCAAATAAAGACACAACAAAAAAAGAAAATTATAGGACAATATTCTTGATGAACCTAGATGCTAAAATCCTCAACAAAATATTAGCAATTAGAATACAACAACATATTTTAAAAATTATACACTATGATCGAGTGGGATTTATCCGAGGATGCAAGGATGGTTTAACATACAAAAGTCAATAAATGTGATACATCACATCAACAAACTCAAGGACAAAGACCATATGATTATCTCAATAGGTGCTGAAAAAGCATTTGACAAAATTCAACATCCCTTCATGATAAAGACTCACAACAAATTAGGTATAGAAGGAAAATACCTCAACACAATAAAAGCCATTTATGATAAGCTCACCACCAGTATCATTCTGAAAGGGGAAAAATTGAAGGCCATCCCCTTAAGGACAGGAACAAGACAAGGATGCTCACTCTCACCACTTGCGTTTAACAAAGCAGAGAGGTACTAGGTAGAGCTATCAGGCAAGAGAAAGAAATAAAGAGAATCGAGATTAGAAAGGATGAAGTCAAACTATATCTATTTGCAGATGACATTATACTGTATATAGAAAATCCTAAAGTCTCTATCAAAAAACTCCTAGAGCTGGTTAATAAATTCAGTAATGTTGCAGGATACAAAATCAATGCTCCCAAATTAATAGCATTTATATACTCAAATAATGAATTAACAGAAGGAAAAATAAAGAAAGTAAGCCCATTTACAATTGTCACAAAATAAATAAGATACCTAGGGATCAATTTAACCAAGGAGGTGAAAGACCTCTACAATAAGAACTACAAACCACTTCTGAAAGAAATTAAAGAAGACACAAAAATATGGAAAGATATTCCATGCTCCTGGATTGGAAGAATTAACATTGTGAAAATGTCTACACTACCCAAAGCGATCTACAGATTCAATACAATCCCCATCAAAATACAAATGACATTCTTTACAGAAATGAAAAAAGCAATCTTACCTTTCATATGGAAAAAAAAAAGACCCCGAATAGCCAAAGGAATCCCGAGCAAAAAAAATAATAATAATAAAGCTGGAGGCATAACTCTGCCTGACTTCAAATTATACTACAAAGCTGTTGTAACCAAAACATCATGGTACTGGTACAAAAACAGACATTCTGACCATTGGAGTAGAATAGAGAACCCAGAAATCACTCCTCAGGCTTATAGCCACCTGATATTAGACAAAGGCAGCAAAAAACCGACATTGAGGAAAAGATTGCCTCTTCAACAAGTGGTGCTGGGAAAACTGGCTATCCATATGCAGAAGAATGAAACTAGATATACATCTCTCCCCATACACTAAAATCAACTCAAAATGGATTAAAGACCTAGGTATAAGACTTGAAACTGTAAAATTACTAAGGGAAAATTTAAGTGAAACACTTCAGCAGTTAGGTTAGGGCACAGGCTTTATGAACATGAGTCCAAAAGCATATGCAGCCAAAGAAAATATAAACAAATGGGACTATGTCAAACTTAAAAGTTTCTGCACAGCAAAGGAAATACTCAATACAGTGAAAAGACAACCTACTGAGTTGGGAGAAAATTTTTGCCAATTATGCATCCAACAAGGGATTAATATCAGAATATACATAGAACTCAAGCAAGTATACATTAAAGAAACAAATGACCCAATTAAAAAATGGGCAAAGGAGCTGAATAGACATTTTTCAAAGAAAGACATACAAATGGCCAATAGATACATGAAAAAATGCTCAACATCACTAGTCATCAAGGAAATGCAAATTAAAACCACATTGAGATACCACCTCACTGCAGTTAGACTGGCTATAATCAAAAAGACAGTGAATAACAAATGCTGCTGAGGGTGTGTAGAGAAAGGAACACTACCGCACTGTTGGTGGGACTGTAAATTAGTACAGCCACTATGGAAAACAATATGGATGTTTCTCAAATAATTACAGACAGATCTTCCATATGATCCAGCAATCCCTCTTCTGGGTATATACCCCGAGGAATGGAAATCGTCATGTCGAAGAGATACCTGCACTGCCATATTCATCACAGCTCTGCTTACAATAGCCAAGATATGGACCAACCTAAATGTCCATCAATGGATGACTGGACAAGGAATCTGTGGTATATATACACTATGGAATACTACTGTGCCATAAAAAAGAATGAAATACTTCCATTTGCAACAACATTGATGACCCTGGAGAAAATTATGTTGAGCGAAATAAGCAAAGCATAGAGGAATAAATACCATATTTGCTCACTCATATGTGAGAGCTAAGAGAGAAAGGAATGAAGAAAAGAAAGACCACAGTAGTGTCGTGGACTTACAGAAGGTGGGAACATTTCTGGGGCTACATGGGGAAGGGGGGGGGGGGAGAGGAGGTGGGAGGTTGGGGGTAAATGGTGGGGGATGAGGGGTACAAAAGTAATTTCTCGTAAGGTGTATGCCCACAGTATGAACCTGGCCCTCACATCATGAGCAGGAGGGGTGACAATTAACTTTGTATTTCATGAATATTCTTAATATAAAAAAAAAAGTAAGTAGACAATGGGAACTCAATGAAGCATTTTGAGCAAGAAAATATGAGCTAAAGGTTGTAGTTTTAGAATACTATAAAAGACAAACCAGTTATTCTTGCCTCTACTTACAACTTCCTACCTGTCATTTTAATTGTCATTATCTTTGAGAATGATGAAAACAAATACAAGAAGAAATGAAGAATCTGAAATACAGAACAGATTTTCCGCATAAAGGAATGAACAAAATGTGCTGTTTAAATTTTGACTGTTGACAAATCAAACACAAGAGACTGTTAATTTGATTTGGTTTGAAGTAAACAAGGTCTAGATTTTTAGTGGATTAAGCAACTGTCCTTTCGGAAATATGAGTAATAGTGATTTCTTACATACCCCTTGCTGTACAATCTAATAATATGCTTTAAAATTTGCATGTTGGTTTAATCATCACTTTAAAACTATGAATTATCCTCTCAAATATTTCCCGAATAATGTGAAATCCCTGGGAGTATATGCAGTAAAACTGTTTTAAAGAGTAAATATTGAAACTTCTTCTATTTTTAAAATTTTTTACTTCGAAGTATACAGCAGGGCATAAATAAAATTTAAGTATTTATCAAATGCTGGTGGTTATTATAAATGTTTCTACCATTAAGACTATAGTATCCAAGAAGGTGGAGTCCATTGGTTTGTATTGTTTATTTGTCCTTCATTATATAATGCCTTTATAATATTCCTGTATTTGTTTACATCATACTATGGTAAAATCCAGCCATCCACTTCAGTCTATAATGTTTTCTCCCAAAATAAATCATAAAATTATTATTATTATTATTGTTTGGTGGCAGGCCACTCTGGGGTTCTGAATTCTTGACTTCGGTGTTAGAACACCATGCTCTACCAAACTGAGCTTACCGACCAGCCTGAAATTATTAAATTTGTTAGGAAGGCTATAAGATGGAGTCATATATGAATGTGTATAGTATATATATTAAATTTTATATACAGATATCCTTTATACATTACATATAGATAGATACACATAGATCTTTTATATATTTAAATTGTATATATTAATGTACACATCCTTCCTCATATGCATATATAAACTCTAAGAAGCTTCTAGTGTATAAGAATTCATACGGAGGAGATTTTGATACCACTTAAGCTTGGTGATACCTTTGGTCTGTAATATCAGCAAAAATAGTCATCATGCTGTGCAACTTCAATGTACAGACTTCTATAAAAATGGAGATACCTGGACCATGGTGGATTCAGAGTACTTCATTAGTTTTACGTGGTAATGTTTTAAAGTTTATAAGGTAAAATATGGTAGCAACTTTTCAGATTTGATATTTTGTGGGTTAAAATGCATATTATTTCTAGGTAAGGTGGTAAGACATGTAAAGATAATAGCTACGATTCTGCATCATGTTTCATATCTCTTACTGGGCTAACATCCCTATAATTAGAGTGAGTTAATTCATTAAAGTTTCTGTTCAAAGCTGCTTCAAAAGAAGATTTTATAGTTTTAAACAGCAAGATTGATGACTATGGCCCAGCTTATGTAGGCAACTTTAATCTTCTTTTGTGCTGAGAAGATCAGTGTCTATTTAAAATAGCATCTTCTTTGCAGTGTTATATAAACAGTTAATACTCACATACAAGAAATCTAATGATGCTTGTATGTTTATTTTTTATCTGTCCACCTTAAACTACTCTTATTTATTCATAATGTCAGAGACCAAGTTATGAAGCTTCAGATTTTACTCTCCAAACTCATTTGAATGTCTAGGGACATGCCTTATTCTTTGGAGGATGCTGGAAACATCCTGAGCCATTGTAAATGGGAGATAGAAAAGGTGACTTTTTTTGAAAGATTCATGGGAGTCTTGCAGGCAGTAATTAATTAAATTTTCACATCAAAGAGAACTGCTCTTTTGTGTGAGCAGCATGTGGTGTTCACAGAAATGAAAATCGGTGACTTTATAGTATTGGCCTAATTCCTGCTACTAGGATATAGCCCCAGATGGTGTTTACAAGTCTACCAATTCTGACTTGTTTCTTCCTCAGCATGAACCTCCAGTTTCTACTATGTTTCTTCCACTACTCTTTTCTCCAGTTTCACCCACCATCTCCTCCCCAATGACTTTTCTCCGGGAAGTGTCTCCTTCTTAGCCTTAGTTAAGACGGGGAATACAGAGGATTATTCTTGCTACTATTCAATGTTCTTTGTAGTTCTGTGGTCAAGACCTATTCTTTGCCATCCATCCCTCAGATCTTCCTTTAAATTTAATACACCTGTGTCAATCATTGACTCTTCTCTTTATATCCTAAAAAGTAATATTTTAATTTTTCTGGAAGTTCTATTTATTCCTCTCAATGGAGAGGAAGTTAACTCTGAGAAGTGAGTAAAGAAAAATTTCAATGATTGATATTTTTAGCTACCTCACTAATAAATTTTATGTAAATTCTACATGGATTTCAAAGTAAACAATTACTCCCTAGGCAAATGATGAACTCATTTAAGAATTTCTTTGAAGGAGGTACTTTGGGTAAAATTTTAATTATGAGATAACATATTTAAATGCTGTCTGGTTTACTATGTATTACTTTATGTAATTAATATTTAATAAGGACCTTCATATGCTGTCTTGTGGAAATAGAAACAAAAAAGGCAACAAAGAGGTCTGTTCCCATGGAGGTTACTTTTTAGTAGAGGAGATTAAAAATAAGTAAACAAAGATTATACATAACTTCAGACAGAGATAAATTTAATGGAGAATATAAAAGAAGGTGATAGAGTGTGACTGTAGGAAGGTTAATTTGTATTATGTAGTCCTGGACTTTCTGATGAGTCAGCCCTAGATCTAGAATTTGAATTCAAGAGGATCCAGCAGAGGGTACAGTGACTAAAGAGATCTCAAGTTAAAAATAAGTTTAGCTTATCTATTGGTTTGCTGGGGCTACTGTAACAAAGTACTACAAACTGGGTGTTTTAAACAATAGAAATTGACTGTTTTGTAGTTTTGGAGACCAGAAGCTCAAGAACAAGGTGTGTACAAGACTGATTCCTTCTGAGAGCTCTGAGGAAAATTCAGTTCTGTGCCTCTCCCCAGCTTCTGGTGGTTTGATAGCAATCTTTGGTGCTCCTTGACTTGTAGAAACATCACCCCGATCTCTGCCTTTGCCATTGAATGGCATTCTCCTACATGCATGTCTGTGCCCATATTGCTCCTTTTTGTAAGGATACCAGTTACATTGTGCTAGGGACTCACCCTACAACATTATAACCTCATTTTAACTTAACTAAGTATATATATTATGATCCTTTTCCCTATTTCCAAATAAGGTCATATCTTTAGGTCTTAGGGGTTAATATTTCAATATGTCAATTTTGGGTGGACACCTAAACCCCATAACAGCTTATGTAGCTTTTATGATTTGCTTTATGACAAACCATCTCAAAACTTTGGCTTTAAATGATAACTGTTTATTTTAGCCATGATTTTCTGGATTGACAATTAGGGCTTGAATCAGTTGACAGCTTAGTTGGGCTCACACTTGCATTTGTGTTCAGCTAATGGTTAACTAAACAACTCTGCTTCTGGAGGTCAGCTGGCTGTTGCCTGAGGTGACAGGTAAAGTTAGGCTATGTTTCTTTCATTATTCACCACGCTAGTCCAGAGTTGTTCATATGTTGACAACAATATCCAAGAGGTACAAAAGAAAACACCCAATGTGCTCATTCTTTCCAAACTTCTGTTTGTTTCATGCCTGCTAATGTCTCATTGGTCAAAGCAAGTCACACCCAGTTTCAATGGGTAGACAAATAGATCACAGCTCTTGAGTAGAGGATCTACAGGTTCATATTGCAAGAGCCTGGATGCTAGGACATAAAGAATGTGTGGCCAAATTTATAATTTACCTTAGCCTGTCTAAATACCAGAAGTAAGATGTGAAAACACGTGTAAATTGAATTACCTGGATGCTAGGACATAAAGAATGTGTGGCCAAATTTATAATTTACCTTAGCCTGTCTAAACACCAGAAGTAAGATGTGAAAACACGTGTAAATTGAATTATTTTTTAAATGGGTAATTTTGAAAAGAAATTTAATTTTTCCATTGTGTACATGAATTAAAGGGAAAACATAGAACTGGTGACAAAAGCTCAAACTTTAATTTCCCAGTTCTTGATTCAATAAACCCTTCTTCCTGTTCCCCTGGTAAATTATTGTCATGATCTACATAGTTTTCTCGATGTAATGCATATAATTTACAATATATGGTAACGACCATTTTTCCAGGCCAAAGGAAAGCCAACATTTAGGATTCTAACTCTCAGTACCATGACAGAATTATAGATGCAACCAATTATAGTGGCTACCAGTTATGTTAACTCACAACTTAAGTAGGTTTTTGGATATTTATCATGATCTTCTTTTAACCTCAGTCCATTACCACAAAATGACCTGCTTCTACATTTTTCCTTTTTCTCTAGGTTATTAAATTAAGAATTGGGTTTTTTTTCTAGATTTAATTGGCTCAATTTTTCTATATTTCAGGAAGAGGATTCAAGTTTTCTTTCCATGTGCTGAAATTTTCTGGTTTTTTTTGGTAAACTCATCCCTTCATATTTTGAAAAGAAGTATAAATTCCTGCTAGAAATTTATATCTTCCTATTTGAGTACAGTGTTAGTGCCTTTCAATAGAAAGGGGTGAGCAACTTAAATTAGGTCAATCTGACTCATTGTCCTGGGACTTTCAATGCTAAGTATGTGATTCGATAATGAAGCAAATAAAAAAGGATTTCATTGCCTGTGGTGGAGGTTTGCTAGTGGAATTGTTGAATAATGTTTTTATGCATAGCCTTCAGAGCTGCCTAATATTGCCCTTTGCTAAGCTTGGCTCTCCAATCCTTCCTTGATTCTGTAAAATACCTGATATTTTTCTATCCAATTATTTTTCTACCTAAGTTAGCTCAAATAAATTTCCACTAACTGCAACTCGCAACTTTAACTCATGTTCATGTGTTTTCTGTTGCTATAACAGAATGCCTGAGACTGGGCAATTTATGAAGAGGTTTATTTGGCTCACATTTCTAGAGGCTGGAAAGTGCAAGAGAAAGGTGCCAACATCTACATGGCTTCTGGAGAGGGTCAAGTGCTGCATCAAAACATGGTAAAGAAGCAGAAAGGCAAGAAGGAAAGGCACACAAAGAGAAACGTGTGAGAGGCTGGGTTTGGCTTATACCAATGTTCTCTTGCAAGTACTAGTCGATTCCCATGAGAGCGAGAACTCACTGTCAGAAGATAGCATTAATCTATTCATGAGGGCAGTGACCCCACAATCCAAATACCTGCCACTAGGTCCTCCCTCCCAACATTGCCACATTGGCAATTATATTTCAACATGAATTTTGGCAAGAACAAACCACATCCGAACCATAGAATGTTATAAACTTAATGACTGGAGTTTACTTTGAAAAACTTAATACATATTAAAATTACACTTCTTTTATCATGTTGAATAATGCAAAATTATATTTGAATCATGATTAATTTTGAGTAAAAACATACTCATTATATACAATGTAAAATATCTTCTGGTTTTCCTTCTACTTTCATTCAGATGAAAAAACTACTGATTTGTCCTTAAATTTCAATGATCATGATTAGAAACTTCCATAGAACATAAAAATATGATTTATAATTAATTATTTTTATTTTCTGAGTTGTCTCACTGTCCATATTATATGATCCTTACATTGAATAGTAAAATTATGTGAAGAGTTTGAGCAACTAATTGGAGTGACTTGAGAGTAAATAGTCTAGAGGCAGCGTAAACTGATGCAAACAAAAGATAAAATAAACTAGATGTCAAAAATGCCTGTTAGGACATAGGAAAATAAATTTTTATCATAAAGAGATATAGCAAAAAAAATGATTAGAATGAAATATTATATTTTTAAAATTCTCTGATTTTAAATTAATTTTTTGTCATGAAACTAAGAGTGACCAGAAAATAAAATATATATTGTAATAGACAACAAAATCTACCAGAATGTCTTCAAATAAATAATAGTGGTAAAAAAACCCTCCATCATCAGATTATTTTAAGAAACTAACATAACAAATTCTGCAGATACATTTAATAATTTTGCTATATTATTTTGTCTGCAATTAATTTCTCTATTTCTAAAATAGCATATGTGTAGCAAATATTTATATGTTTTTTCCAATGACAGGTGTCTGTAGCCAGTACTGGTAGTACACTGCTCATTCACCTTTGCTCCTTAGGATTTGTTGCATTGATTTCCAAATACTATTATCTGTATTTACTTACTTGATACTTCTTTTGGTGGCAGAAATCCACAGGTCATAAATGCTAAATAATAACATTTTTTTTAGCATCTCTCAACCTAAGACTGTTGAAAAATGTCTCTATTTTCCTCACCTATTGGTTGGAAATACTCCAAGGCATATATTCTAAATCATTTATTACTGGTTCTGCAGAATTAAGCACCAGTCACTCAAGTAGTAAACTCCTTGGTAACTCCACGCATTGCTGTTGGCTGCATGGACCTCCCTTTTCACTTCACCAATCCTCTACTTTTATTGTGAGTTTTCTTGGAATTTTCTCCAAAATAAACCACTTTCATCTGAATCTTTGTCTGAAGATCAGCTTCTAGGCAAATCCAAGCTAACAACAAAGGGAAATAGATAATATGCACAGAAAAGATAAAAGATGTATAAGCATTCCACCATAAATGATCAGGTAGAAGTACATGAGACTACACAGGGGAAAACTTGATGCATAGGCCAGTTATCAGCATAGGGAGAGATCACACATCCCCGTGAAAAACAGGGAGTAACAAAAGTTATCATCAACTTTATGTATACATTTCAGTTTTAATTGCTTTTGGCCATGAAAATAAAATAATTTTTATAAAGAATTTGAGTAAATATAGAGTGAATAAATATATAATGAGTGAATAAATATAATGAATGCTCTGAAGTACATTTTATAGTTGACAGGAAAGTATACTGAAAATACCGAGTCCACATAAAAGGAAAAGTACTGTTCATGACATTTTATTCCCAATAAGAATTTCACATGAGACCAAAACACAGTTTGATAGCACAAATAAATTCTAGTGGTCTACAGTAGTGCTAGATATCTATAATTAACAATAATTTATTTTATGTTCTCAATTGTGTAGAAGAGAGGAGCTCAAATGTTCTCATCACAAAGAAATGATAAATTTTGTAACAATGAATATGTTAATTATCCTGATTTGATCATCACATATTGTATACATGTATTAAAATATAACTCTGTACCCTATAAAAATGTTCAATCAATACATGTCAATCAAAAAATAAATGTTAAAATGTTAACATAGGAAATAGAAAATACATATATATTTTTTTATTATTCTAGGGTAGGTCATGAATATGTAGAGTGAAAATCTTGCTGCTTGCATGCTTGACTCTAGAAATCACATGCAGTATATATAAAAAAGTTAGAGATGTCAGGAAATGTATTTGAAAAGTGTAGTTTGGGAACATGGAGTAAAATTCAGAATGTTGGTTATCTTTTCCACTCAACTAAAAGTATTTTTCATATATTCAAGCTATAAAATGTGCCTTAATGCCAGACGTGAGACTGTAGATTTTATTTGATCTCAGGGCCTCTTACCACATCATATCTATTTTTAAATCATTTATAATACAAACAAACCTGGTGTTAATTAACATTTCAGGCAACTCTAAATGACTAAAGTAGCTTTAGTTGGGTTTGGTAAGAGAGCATATATTTAGGTTGTTATATATCTAAAAGGACCAATGGTTCAAGGTCCTCAAGTATTCACGGATCCATGTCAGATGACAAATTATTAAGTACATTAATAATATATTTAATACTAGACCGTATTTTATGTATTGTTATAAAAAAGGAGCCCTCATTTTTTTCTTAAGGTAGAAAAGGGTTTATGCATCATTTTAATATCAATTTTTTATGACATTTCAATCTAAAGTATCACCTAACAACACTATTGAAGGGAGAATCATCCGATGTGAAGAATAAAAAGTGAATTGCTTATTTACATTAAAAAGCTTCCTCTTCACTCCAATATTTGGTTGCCATCTCCTTTGTTTACTAATAGAAAGAATAAAACACGCAGTTCTAGATTGCCTATCTTAATGCTTAAACGGATACTGTAATATTTTAATTCAGTTTAATTGGAGCTTTCTAAGAACACATACCACAGTCTTATTTATGTATATCTATGTGATCCATCAAATAATTACTAAATAATATTGCAAGCCAGGCATTATTTTTAGGGTTGTAGGCATCAAATCCCCTGGTAGTGAAGGGGAGAAGAAGGGAAATTGGTACCTGAAAGAAGAGATAATGTTTAGTGGAAGCCAATCTGTCCTGAGTTTGAGCCTTACTCAGTTGCAAGCAGCCTCAGGCACAGGCAGGAATAGACTCCTCAGACTCATCTCCTGCTCTGGCTAGCCTTTGGCGAAACACAATCAAATATAAAATATCCTGTGCAATGCCCTTTAAATGTCTGGTGAATCAAACATGGAAAACATGAAGAAATTGCATCTCTCTTTAATTTACTGAATAATAATTGTTTCTGGTCACTCCAGCGTTGGATAATAGTATGCCTTATCTTTTCTTTCTTATTTTCTTTTTAATTTTTTCCATATTATAATTCCCCTAGATTTGATTGAGAATCCAGAAGAATGATGTGTCCAAGATATTTTCTGAAGTATCAGTCTTATTTTGATTGGCAAAGAATCTTACCTGATCACCTTGGCAGCTACACAGAGCTGTCTGCTACCACTGGTAGAATCAATAAAGTTTGTCTTCCTTAACTCAAAAAGCCATAGTTGCCCAAAAATCTTTGTCTATTTTTTTAGCAAGTGTATGAGAAGAAAAGGCATCACTCAAGTTCCTGAGATAATAAAGTCTGAATTATTTAGAGAAACGATCTGAATTGGATCAAAAACACCTGCGTGTTTGGCACTCATTTATTGACTTAACTCCAGCACTCCCCAGCCACAGAGTAACCACTATAAAGTCAATTTGCAAAAAGGATTTTTTTCAAAGGCACTGTATAAAATAAATAATTGTTAGAAGACTGGCTACTTGTCTTTTTGGTTCAATAAACCTTAGAGCCTGGCCAACCTTAGAGCATGGTTTAGGAAGCCCTAGTATTAGGACACATCTGAAAGGACATACCCTTTGCACTCTGTATTAGGATATGCCATAGTAATAGGACAAGCATGGAAAGACATACCTTTTATGATCTGTCCAAAGATATAATTCACTTCTTTTCTTTCTAACAAAGAGAGCACTTTCTTTTAATCTTCAAGAAGGCATAAATAACATGGACTAGCAGAGGATTTGCCAGGAAATATTCAGGAACAAGTAAAAACTGTGTAAAAGAAAATCTCAAATTAAGACTAAAGAGAATGTCTACCTAAAGTGATGGCTAAAAAACATGTGAATTTAGAATGTCTGAAGCCTGCAAGCCAGAGGAACTAAGCTCTCAATTTTGAATGGAGCACTTATATTATCTACCATCTCCAGCAAACACATATAAGACACTTTTTAAAGAACTGTTACATCAGTTCCTGAAAGTAAAGATAGGAGAAACTACAGTACAGAAAAATAAAAACATCTCCTATCCAGGTCTGATATCCCCATCTTCAGACCAGGCAAAAGGAAAGGAGTGTAATGAAGTGAAACTCTGAAGGAAAATCAAGTTATTACTTCTTCTAAAGCTTCAGGTTACTTATAATCAAAAGGCTTTTTTTAAATCTCTTTGGAGATAAAAAAAAAAAATCACTCAACCATGTACTCAGTAAGATACAGCAGGACTGTTCTAGTTAAGATCGTCTTAATGATGTGGGAAGCAATGAGGTAAGACTTTTCTGATTTTTGTTTATTATTATTTTGTTCTAATATCCTGATTTGTAGATGAGTTTTTATTTTTTTTTGCTTAGATCTACTACAATATATGTTCATATTTATTTCTGAACTGTATTTGATTTTTAATTTACTCAAAAACAGACTAAGACAATATAAAATGTAAGATGTCTCAAGACATCGTTAAATTCACACTTTTGCTTTCTAAGCCTCACTTTTAGAACACTAACAAAAAAAATCTCTTTCAAGGAAAAAAAAGACATTTTGAAATCACTTCTCATTTAAATTACTGTTTAGTCATATCTTAACATTTAAGAAATTTTCTAGCAAGTTACATTGAGTTAAAAATTAATTCAGTAAATAATAAAATTGAATTAAACCGTTCTGCTTTATTATAAAGCAAATTTGTTAACATTTGAAAGATCCATTACCACACATCTTTGTTTTCTAACTGCATGGTAAGATTGACAAAGGAAATTTACAAATTGTAAAAGGGAAAACAATGGAGATGAGCATTTTAAACTAGTCATTTTTCACAATTATCCTTACTATTTAAATGTATTTTATTTAAATTTCCTAAAATTTCTAAATTAAAAATTAGAATTAATTATGCTGCTATCTTGATAATTGATCTTCACTAATAGCTAGGAAGAAATTAAGTATTTAATAAAATGAAGGTGGAAAGAATATGAAAGGTACTTGTAGTAACTCTTCCCCCCAAATATAATTTTTCCACTTAAATGAATATGACCAAAATTGTATAATATTTTTCTGTTATTTATAAAACACAACATATCTAATCAGTGAAGCATAAATTAAAATTCTATCAAAATGGAGCTACAGATGTCCATTTTTTTTAACCTATGGAGGTAATGCAAAGCTTTATAAAGGGCAAAGTAGACACGTATATCTACTTGTACAAGGGGTCTTCATGTAAAGATTCATGTTACATTTTAATTCTATTATTTCATGAACTTTTTGAAGTACCCTCATATTAAATCACCACCATCATCACCAATAACAAAATAACTAAAAATAAGAATTTTTTGAAAAACAGTTTTTGGTGTTGGAGAAACTTTTAATAAATGGAAATATAAGACATTGAGAATAGACACGCAAATAATTTTTAAAAGGCAGTGTGATATAAAAGCTGAGAGAGATCACGTACTTCTAAAGTTTGGTGGAGAGATTTATACTATTTGGCTTAACCTGGAAAGGATTCATGAAGAAATTGAGATTTGACTTAAATATTAAAGAATAGATGGCAAAAAATAGAAAAACAAACAAAAAGAAAGACTATCTTTGAATTATGACAATTGGGATTGGAGTGATTGAAGTTTAATCGCAGTAAGGTGTTTTCTGCCAGAGTGGTGATGTGGACCCACCGCATAAAGAAGGTGAGCTACCCTCCCTCCCTGACAGTCAACAGAGAAAGCTACCACAGTCAGATCTAACCACCACAGAGAGGCCAGAGCTATTAGTAAATGCAAAAAAAAAAAAAAGTATGTTCAATAGGTAATTAAAGAGTTCAGTAAAACCAGTGCCAAAAAAGAGCTGCTGTAACACTCAATTCTGTGAAGATGTAACACCCAAGAATAGATAGAAAAGAAAGCAAAAAATATAAAATGTACTTGAGAGGGAATATATACATATATAAATATCAAACATGTACTCAAGATTGTTAATGTTGGTTATAGAAATGGAGAGTTAATATGTAAAAACGTAGACATAAATGATTAAAATAATAGCAGGCTTGATGCCCAAATATATAACAATTAGAAATGTTATATGTTAAATGAGACATGTGCTTATGTATACACATGCAAAAATGAGCTGTATAAAGGGATAGTCACCAAGAAGAAAAAGAAGTAGAAACAATAGACAATCTTAAAGTTTGAAAATTAAAAGATGGGGAAGATAATTCAAGCAAAACAATAGAAATAGAAATCTGCTCTGTTGAATGTGCTTGCAATTTTTAAACATTTTTAGATTGCTATTTTCTTTAGTTTATGCTATAGTTAACTAATATGCAGTAGTTTTATTCCCCTAAATATCCTCTGTCAATATCTCAGTATAAACAACAACAAAAAAAGAATGACATCTTTAAAGTTTCTATTTATCTCATCCCCTTCAAAAATACTTTTCTGGGGCTTCTGGTCAAGGTGGTGGAATAGACAGTACCCAGCATCACTCTCTCCCACAAATCAACCAATTTCCAACTATAAAAAAGCAACAACAGCCAGACTGGGGCCTCTAGAGCTCAGGGGAAGAGGAGAAGAGACCTACAGAGTGCATGAAGGTGGGAGAAGCCATGATGAGAGAAAGAAAAAAATGCTCTGACCATTTTGTACCATGGCTGCTTTAAGGATGGAGCTGCTGAGCCTGTGGAGCAGGAGCCAGCAAAAGCTGCAGCTGTGCCCTTTGGATGGAGTTGCTTGGAAGTGGCAGGGAAGAAGAGGGCCTTGGTGGCCCCCAGGACAGGAAGACCAAAAATAGGATTCCCGTGGACCCACATAGGAGCAAGGAGCCACAACAACTGAAAAAAAAGAAGCCACGCAAAGGCCAGTGAGTCATCACAAGGGACTGGCAAATGGCCCATCCTATGGGAAATGTTTGGAGCAAGGGCAGTGGGGGAGATGAGCCCCCATGGGGTAACACTGAGGCACAGCAAGCACAGATGATCTGCCCCTGAATCAGCGCAGGCCCAATCAGAGGAGACTGGTGAGGAATATAGAATAGCATGGGGTGCAGTTTGATGAAAAGACTCAGGCCCAGAGTTTCTACACAACCCAGGTGCACCAGATCTCTGGAGAGCCGGAAGTACCTATAAGGTCAACCATCAAAACCTGAGCTGCACAAAAAGCCTTGCCTAGGGAATCAGCAGCAAAGCAGCAATTTAGCTTTACCACACAGCTCATATACTGGTCCCCACAAGAAGTTCCCCCATTTCAGAAGTATGCAAAGGACAAAAAGTTAGTTCCAGCCCAGGCACACCACCAGTATCTCAGGGCCCACCTGGTTACCTGAGGTATAGAACCGTGGACCAGACCCCCCCCCTCCCAAAACCAGGCACATTGACAGTGCCTCAGGGCCCACCTGGGGTCTTGATGTATGGAGCAGCGACCGGACCCTCCTAAGCAGCAAAGCAGCAATTTAGCTTTACCACACAGCTCATATACTGGTCCCCACAAGAAGTTCCCCCATTTCAGAAGTATGCAAAGGACAAAAAGTTAGTTCCAGCCCAGGCACACCACCAGTATCTCAGGGCCCACCTGGTTACCTGAGGTATAGAACCGTGGACCAGACCCCCCCCCTCCCAAAACCAGGCACATTGACAGTGCCTCAGGGCCCACCTGGGGTCTTGATGTATGGAGCAGCGACCGGACCCTCCTACCACAACCAGGCACACCACCAGTGCCAAGGAGCATGCCAAAAACATCACCTCCACATGGGTGGCCTACCACAGCCACCACAATAACCATGGTTGCCACAAAAGCGGCTAGATGCCACAACCACCACACAGGTGACCCACTAGGCACTGGAGTGCATTCACACAAGGAGAGTCACCAGCAGAGACCAAAGAAAAAAGGATCTCTCTCTCTGCAAAGCCCATTCTAGAGTGACAAAAGAAGCATCTGCTCTACAATATATTGGAGGACCTGAACACACCTTTCAGCCATAGTGAGCATATTAGTTTCCTAGAGCTAGTATAACAAAGTAACACAAACTGAGGGCTTAAAAGGCAGAAATTCATTGTCTCTCAGTTCTTGAGACTAGAAGTTGTGATCTAGGTGTTGGCAGGGCCATGCTTCCTCTGAAGTTGAGATAATGATCTGTAACATTGCTCTTTCCTGACTTCTGATTCATTCATTCATTCTCTGTGGTTGCATAATTCCAATCTTCACTTGGTGTTTCCCTGTGCACATATGTGTCTCTTTGTTCAAATATTTCTCTTTTCATAAACACAGCATTTAAATTGAATTAGCACATCCTGATTACCTGCTTTTATTTATTTCTTTACTTTTATTATGAATGTTCATGAGGTAGAAAGCTAATTGGCACCCCTCATGCCACTGATTAAGGGTCAGATTCATACTGGCAGCATACCCATTTCCAGAAATTGCATTTGTACCCTGTGCCCCCCCACCGAATTATCCCCAACCTCCCTCCCACCTCCCCCTTTCCCCTCCACTCCACTTTGTATCCCATAGAATGTTCTCTCCCTCTACAAGTCCAATGCACTACTGTGGTCTTTCCTTCCTTCTTTCTCTCTTAGCCCCCACATATGAGTGAGCACATGCAGTGTTTATCCCACTATGCTTTGCTTATTTCACTCAATATAAGTTTCTCCAGGCTCATCCATATTGTTGTAAATGGGAATATTTCATTCTTTTTTATGGCAGAGTAGTATTTCATGGTGTATATATACCACAGTTTCCTTATCCGATCATCCATCAATTACCTGTTTTTAAAACATGATTAACTCCATAAAGACCCTATCTCCAAATATTGTAGCAATCTCAGGTACAAGGAGTAAGGATACTAACAATCAAGTGTGACGATTGCTAATTAGTTATATTTGTGTTACAGCTTATTTTGTATGAATGGTTATTATTACTATTATTATTATTATTACTATTATTAATTTAATTTTATTTTATTTTATTGAGTATATACAAAATAAACACAACTTCCTTCTTCCAAAGTACTGTTTTCAGGTCATCACTGGAAAAGGTTTCATTTTCTTTGATTTTCATCAACTTTTGCCATAGTGAAAGGCTGACAGTATATAGCCTTCATGTTAACCTATTAATGTTGATCATGCTAAAGAAAAATGTTGCATTTCCTAGATTTCTTCTTCAGATAAACAAAGTATTTGAGCTAGAGTGATTCTTGATTTACGGAAATATTGCTCATACACTGTTTCAGAAGGGCCTCCAATTAAGATGTGACTAACATAAATTCCATTTTTTGTTAAACTATGTGGAGGAAGACCAGAAACAACACATATTCTCCTGTGGAGAATGAAATGTAAGTCTAAATTCCAGTTTCATAGTGGGTGGCAAGCAAAAATAATTTCACTGTATGTGTTTCCTATTTTATCTCTTCACACATACATAACTATGAATAGTAACATACTTATTTTTCCATTTGCATAAAAAAGATTTAACAAGAAACTCATAGTAATGAGAGAATATATAAAATTTATTTGTGAATTTTTAAATAGGACAAGTAACTTATTCACTCAATAAATATCAAATAAACACCTTCTATTTTCTTGGCCCTATGCTCATTTTTATACACCAGAATAAATGAGATCATCCTGTTTGTGAGAAATATACCATCAATTTAGAAAGGTAGGCAACCAAATAGTTACAACATAATGTGTAACAAGTAAGCACTATGAAGTATAATATTCTATAATGTATGCACGTTAAATAAGACCAAGGATACAACAGGAAGCAAAGAAATTAAAAACCACATGGTAAGTATTTTTGATAATTCGGAGATCAGGATTTATGGCTATTACTTTAGTGTTGATCAGGGTGGCATTTATTCTTCTGAAACACCATTTTAATAAGTGATGCCTTATTAAAATGATTTACCTTAGTTACCATTTCAACCCGCTTGGTCTTCTCAATTTTGGACTCAAAGAATGCCAGCTCAAAACACAAAATTCTCAATGAAAGAACTTTTTCATCTCATAAGATTTTTGGTTTTTAGTTGCAAGAAACAGAGGTAGACTTAGGCAGTTTTAAGTGTCCATGAAAAAAAAAAAAAAACATGGAAAGCTGTAAGGAAAGGAAGGGACCTCCAGCCAGCAGCTGAGTACCCCTTCTTGCTGTCTCTCATCTACTCTCCCCTTCTCTCTTCCTCTCATGCTTATGAGATTCATGACATTTATCTACTGAAATTACAATTTTACTCTCACTTCATTTTCTGCTCTTTATTCAGCTTCTGTCACATATTGGTAGTTCGCACTTCCTCACCAAAGGAGGCACATGCCTGTAATGGCTGCTCTGGCCTCTCCAGCTGTCAAGTCTGGTCCACTCTGTCTCTCATTGTTAGAAAATACCCCCTTTATACTGTAGAACAAATTTTGGGAAAAGAAAATATGATTTATCCTGCTTTTAACCAATCCTGCCACTTTCCAGTGGCAGCATGTTCTGCACTGAACAGATTGCATTGAAACAGAATGTGGGTGTGGAAACTAAGAGATACATCTTCAATAAAATACTTCAGGGTAATTTACTCATCATATAGTACTTATAGCACTGCAGGTGCTCCTTGACTTATGATGGGTTATGTCCCAATAAACTCATGGAAAGTTGAAAATATTTTAAGTCAAAAATGCACTTAGTATACCTAACTTACCAAACACGGTAGCTTAGCCTAGCCTACCTTAAACATACTTAGAAAACTTACACTAGCCTACAAGTGGGCAAAATCATCTAGCACAAAGCCAACTTTATAATCAGGTGTTGGATATCTCATGTGATCTATTGAATACTGTACTGAAAGTGAAAAACAGAATGATTGTATGAGTTTTCAAAGTATGGTTTCTACTGAATGGCTATCACCTTCAAGCCATTATAAAATTGAAAAATTGTAAGTTGAACTATTGTAAGTTGGGCACCATCTGTGTTAGCATATGCTTGAAAAAAAAAAAAGTTCCAAAATGTGTGTAGGGAACTTTAAAAGAGACATATTCAAGAGAGCATGCATTCTTATATCTACAAGTCCTTGCAGGGTGACTAAATCAATTTCAGTTGGATCTAAGTTTGAAATTGACCAAAAGATGTATGAAAGATGTATGTTCCATATACCAATTTAGATAGCTTACAGAATATTTAAAAAGGCAAAACAACACAGAGAAAGAGTTGTATTGAGAGGTCCTGTACCATGTCAAGAATAATTTCCCAAGCCCTCTACCCCACTGGTCCCCTCACTTGTCAAAAAAAAGGCACATTTGAAACACGTGCAGACCACTTCAGCTCAGCAAAGCCATCCCTCCATTTCCTCCTTTATGTACCATGTTCTTCATGTAGCCCTTCTGGGCAAATGTGCCAAACCCTCTCTGAAAGTGCAACTGCTGCTCCTCAGTGAGTAGTGTTCCAATGACCAATTCTGAAAATCACATGTAAACCAACAGCTGTCAGTCCATATTTCACTCAACTCACTATATTCCGTGCTTCAAGAAAATCCAGAGTCATCCCAAGCATTCCTGGGTATGAGGGTGAAATTTCAGACTGACTATTAGCCATGCACCAGCACAGGTTTAAAAACTAGTTGAAACCACTAACTCCAGGATTTCTCTAATGACACATAAATAGAATTCGTGGATTTTTGTAAACCCCCTGAAACTACCTGCACAAAGGTGTGTGCATATGTTGATTTATCTGGGGAAAGGAGAAAACTTTCATGAGTTTTTCAAAGGGATTTGTGATGAGAAGGAATTTTAAAAAGCAGCAGAATCCTGCATTAAATGCAGAAGGCACTGACAGAAGGGCTTGTATTAGGCAGTCTCAAAGGAGCAAAAGAGCAAACTCAAAGTCCAAAGCACTTATCAGAGACATTGCTTTCTTGGAGAAACACAGGCCAAGACAGAAATTAAGAAAACTCTTTTCATTTCACAAATAACTAGGACAGTGGCTCAAAATCCTTCTGGAGTTAACATTGGCATGCTCCATATCAATGTCACTTAATTGTAATTCAGAAGCAACTGCCTGTGTAGATTTATTTTTATTTCCATTAATTTGTCTTTTTTTTCTATGAAGGGAATGTCTGTTTGACAGTAAATTAATTTCCTATCCACAAAAGGCCCATTAATATTTACTTCTCCTATGCTTATACTGAAGCCTGGTTTAATAATGATGTTAGTATCTTCAGAATTCTCTAGCCACCTGTCAAAAAGACCACGTCTATCATGTTGATTTGTTTCTAACAATCACAGGTTAATGATTAGAGACAGCACAGGTGATACAACTTCTGGTATCTTTTGTTGCAAATGTTTTCATTGAGGAATATTAAGCACAATAGATTTTGTCAATATGAGTTGTCTGTAAATACATAATTCACTATTTTTCAATTGGAAAAACTCATTTGGGAAAATTTACGAAGATAAAGCCTGGCAAAATGATTGATTACCCTTCTTCATGGAGAAGACATGTTGATATATTCAATGAACGCAAGTTATATATATATATTTAGAGCACATTTGTGATTTAGAAAAGTATTTTTTAATTTTTTGAACGATTCAATTTACTTTTAATTGAAAACCTAAATTATTAATAGTTATTGAAGCCTGGAAAACTAATTTACGCATTTTAAGTTCATAACACTTCTATCTAAATAGACATATAAATGTCTAAATTAGGATTTTTATATTGAATAAATTGCACTCAAAGAGGTTATGTATGAATGTTTTAGCAAAGCACAATTCACTGAATAATTTTTACTAAGATAGTTTTTCTATTTAACTTTATCAAAATTTATTTATAGACTTTTTCTAAGTTTGAAAATGACAAATTATAAAATGCATTTAGCATGTGAGGAAGAGTTGTTAGGCTGTGATTAGGTTATTTTTGGCTTTTATCTGTTTTCACCATTATTATGATCTATACCCATCTCTAAAATATGATACTCATAATGTATTCCATTACTGATACTACAACAGCACACTTGGTCATATTTTACCTATACAAATAAAAATAAAATGAATTTTTAATATTTTAGGTGCCAGGCACTACGCCATATAATACCTTAAGCAAGAACTGGAAATACGGGCTCTAACCACATTTAACAGACCCAGCTTTATAGTGATGTATTCATTTGAGATTTAGGGAATTTATTCCGATGATAGCAAATTTTACGTGCATTCATGTAAACTTTTAAAAATATAATCTCTGTTGGCTGAATTATGGTACAACCATAAATAAATCTCAAAATTTAGTAGGCTAAAAAACTAAAGTGTACAAACTGCGGGTTTTGTATGCCCATCAAATCTCAGCCTAGGACTCAGCTTACTGAAATCACCAAAGGATCAAGGCTGTTGGTGCTACACATGGACACAGGCTTCCATGACCACAGAGGTGGGAGTTAAGAAGACACAGTGATCCAAAAGCTGGATGAGACATGGTCAACTACACAGGGATGAACAAACTTCTCTAAGGGAGAAACATTCAGTAGTTTTTGTTGTTGCTGTTGTTTTTTTAATAAACACGAATACACTCTATCCCAGATAATTACTTGACAAAATGATTAAATATCTTTGACTTAATTAAAATAGTAAGCTTCTCTTTCCCCACTACTAGAAAAAGATTTTTGTAATGATTTCTATGAATATTTATCTACAGAAAAGAATGTGAATAGAGCTGCAAAGCTGTTATATAAAAGGACTACTGAGTTTCATATGTAATTTCCTAGTTTGTGTCATAGTACTTATACATATAAATCACATGATTTTGGAACACCTGAGTGTAATCCTTGATTTTCTTATTTCTAAAATGGGACTACTTGCATTTATCTCAGAGACTTGTTGAGAAGACCAAATGAAATAATATATATAAAGCAAAAACCCTAAAGATATACAAATTTGAGGGATGGTGGCATATTTTATTATTTAGATAATCTCTATCTATCTATCTAGATATCCATTTTAACTTGAGAAACTAGTGAATGTTTAACTGAGTCCTATCAGAGAAAGAAAAAATTATATTTCCACTTCTATCTGAAATATATAACAGAAAATAAGTTTACTTGATCTGCAATGTGGACATGCTGGGTCTATAAATGATTGCTTGATTTCATATTGCAGCATAACCAGTCATTATTTTACCAGCTTGTATCTCCTCAGGGGCTAAAATCCTAGTGAAAGAAGTATCCTGAATTCCATAATGGAATGATTGGAAGTGCACAAGACTCAAAATACCACTGAATGATAAAGAACAAAAAAACAATTGAAGCAATGAAGAAAGTGCTTCAGAGAATAGATGTAATATTTCTTCATGTCACTTGATAATCACTTCAGCGAGATGCATCACTCTCAGACAAGTGGAAATTCTAGGGATGATGACTAGAAAGAAATAAATTCAGTAAAAAACATATTCAGGCATACAGAGAGATTCTCCAGCTTTATTTTCAGAGGATATTTCAGAGAATATGAATCAAGTACTAAAAAAATAAATAAATGAATAAACCTATTAAAATGTTCTGTGAGTGTGAAAATGCAAATAATATTAGATGTGTTAGGCATAGCCACTCATTAAAGAGCTTAAACTCTAAATATGGAAATAAGTTTTAAGCACATCCAAATTTAAATGAAATGCAAGGCTAACCTTGCTGAGTTCCTCTAATGCACTACTGACTTCTACTGGAGTTGTGTATATGCACAATATGTATTCATATATGAGAGATACCTCTGTGAAAGAGAGGATTCTTGCAATCATGTCTTCCTTCAACAAATATTTTTGCAAATCTGCCATGTACCAGTAACTGTGTAAGTTTAGGATCACAGTGACAAGAGCAGGCCGGGTTTTCCTTAAACATGCAGGCTAACAGATGATACAGATAAAATAAGAAATACGCAAATTAAAAAATGTAATAATAAATCTGGGTAAGAACTATGCCTAAAACGAACAAACAAAAAATCGGGTAGTAGAGGAAAAAAAACATAAATTAGGGAGGTCTATAAAAAAGCTTTTTCTGCAGTAACAGATAGCCTCTGTGGATACAGTCACAGACACTTATCTCTCGCTCATGAGTCTGCAAATTGGCAGTGGCTCTACTTGGCTCTGCTACTTATGTCTTCATAGCTTGTATTTTAGGCTGAAGAAGCAGCACCCTTCTGGTACAGGATGTTCTAATGGCAGAGGCAAGAAAAAAAATTCAAACCAATCCTCCCACAAAGGCACACTTAAAAACTGTAGATATGGTGTACACTCAATCCAATGCGGGAATAAGACACATAGACAAATCCGACAGTAGGGCTTGACAAAGGTGGGATGGAAAATATTCTTACAGAGGAAGAAGATGATAATTGGAGAAAATCATACACTAGGCCAGAGTCTGCTCTCTTAGTCCTAAATATCCCTTTCTCTTCCACATGAAAAATACAATACCCCCCACTTCAGAGAATTAACTAGAAAAAAGTCTCATCCAATTATGATATAAGTCTCAATGTCCAGGTACTTCTAATATACCTCAGTTCCATGACAGTTGCTCCTCACCTAGGTGGGTGACAACTAAAAACACAAGTTACTTACTTTCCTCAAACACAGTATATGATAATACAGAATGGCCAAAACAAACACATTCAGAAAAGAAAAGAGTCACACAATGGTTACTGGTCCATAGCAATTCTGAAATACCACTGAGAAAATATTGTTAGTTTCCCCTCTCTATGGATGGGGAATGTTCCATGATTAGGCCCATTGTGCCCCCTAGGAGGACATACTCTACCCATTGTTCTCTATTGCTTTTGGCCCTGCTCTCTGGGAGGTCCTCCCTTTACCATCATCTTCTTGGTCACATCTGAAGTTTGGGGACTATATCATCTCTGGAAGCTGAACAAACTTTTTTAGTTGAACTTCTTCAAAGGCAGAAAGTAATGAATATAAAATATCTTTTTTTTTCTTTCTCAAACAGTCACAAACTAAATCAATCCAATGGTAGTGTGGAATTTACAATGTTGTCAAAAGTTTTGGTTTTTAAAATATCAAAAATTTTTTTAAAAATATTTTTAATTTTATTCAGGTCCACATGCCAGGATTCATATCTATGATTTTTTTGAAAATCTTTCTCCATGCCTCTTTTTTTCTCTCTCAACTGAGTTATAAATAAGTTGACTTTATAAGCTTCACTGGGACTATGGCTTTGTTCTTATTCTCTGACTCATTTTGTGCAACTGAAATACTAAGGGCCACGATAAGACAATCAAGTATCTTAACAAAAGACATAATAGCCATTCTTTTGAATTTGTCTTTTTCCTGAGTCTTACTCTTATTCTGAGTCTCAATAGGCCTTTGTAAATAATAGCACTTTTCAAATTATTTATACATAATTTATGAGAATCAGTTCATTTTTCCATTCTTACAAGTTCCAGAATTTCTGGGATCTCTACTTTTCATTTAATTCTTTATTGCAATTAAGCCAGTTATTTTCTGAGCTCATATTCTTTTATAGCACTTCATCACGTAGAATGAATCAGCCAACACCCACTACCAGCATGCTACTAATTTCCAGGTTTAGTAGATACAATAGATTTTGATGTTATAGCCAAATTCTGCTCCTGGTAGAAATTTTTGTTTGGTCAAGTTTCAATGCAGAAACAATACAAGCATTTGTTTGCTTACAAAAACAAAAATTAGTTTCTCATGCAGCTGTTGCCAGTGGTTCTGCTGGGTTCTGCCTGGTTGTGCGTGGCTTTGCTAGGATCTGGTTGTCTGCACATGTCTTTTCATTCTGGGACCCAGGATGAAGGCTTAGATGTTATTTTATAGCAGAAGACAGGAATGAGGAGCTGAAATAAATCATTCAAGCTCATGTAAAGCTTCCTCTCAGAAAAGAGATGCATTAAGTTTGTTTCTATTCCTTTGGATAAGACAAATCAAGTGGCCCACACCAATGATGGGTTTAGAGATATACTCTGCTGATAGGGAGATGCAATGACCTGAATGTTTGTGTTCCCCCAATATTCGTATATTGAAATCCTAATCCCCACTGTGATGGTATTAGAAGGTAGAGATTCGTTTCTGAAAATGGAACCCTCTTGAGTGGGATGAGTGCCTTATAGGAACAGGCCTGAGAGTTACCTCACTCTGTTTCTGCCATGTGAGGGTACAAGAAGAAGTGGGCCCTCTGCAACCTGGAAAAGGCCCTCACCAGAAGCCAACCATGCTGGCACCCTGATCTCAGTCTTCCAGCCTGCAGCGCTGTGAGACATAAATTTTTACTCTTCATAAGCCACCCTGTCTGTGACACTTTGTTATAGCAGCTCTCATGGACATGACAAGGATGGGAATAAATAATAACCTTACAGGGAAAGAGAGAACAATTGTAAACAATAATACAATTTACCCCAGAATGATTCAGGATAAGATGTCATGCGATATGTGGGATGACGAGACAGGAAAAATAGCATATTCACAGGTTTTAAGTTGAAAAAGGGCTTGATGTGTCTAAACAACACACAAAACGTGAGAGTTATTAAAATGCACTGAGATAAGGAGAAGGGCAAAAGGTGAGAGGAGTTACATAAGTTACATCCAGATCATCTAGGCACCACAGGCTAGAGTGATGAATTTAAATCATTATCCTATATGCATGAAGTTTATTTAGTAAGGAATTATTAGGTAAATAATTATTAGGTACCTAATTATTATTAGGTAAATAATTTAACATATGTTGCAGTTTAATGTACATTTCCATTGTCTTTGGTTGGGTTTACCAGAAGCAGTATCTAAGATGACAATTTGTGTGCAAGTGATCAATTAAGAAGGTGTTCTCAAGAAAAACTGGTAAAGGACAGGAGAAGCAGGAGAAAGAGGGAAAAAGATGGGGCACCCTCAACCTCATCCCTCTGAAATATAAAAAGTAAGACTCAGACCTGTCCCTGATCAGGTCAGGGGAGGTGGCTTCACACACTGGCACCTATCAACCATGAGTTAAAGGCCACCACCCGAAGGTGAAATTCCCTGACTCTTCCTGATCTCCAAGGATGTGGTGAGTTCAGTAGTCTGAACACAGGCCTCTCTAAAAAAAGCTGTGACCTTTGCTGATTGGGAAGAAGAGAGCACTAAAACTAGTGGCATCCCAGGCTAAGCAAGAGGGTCATATTCGATATGTCCCGAGTGATGTCTTTTAGCATTCATTACACGTAAGTAAGCAGTCATGTAGCATTTATTTTCCTGCTTACACATCTTTCTCTTCTATTAGAAATAAAGCTCCTAGAAGGCAGCAGCTCTGTATCTTTTCATCACTCTATCTCAGGTGCCTATATCAGCATGTGGGATATTACAGGCAATCAGTATGTTAAAAAATGAGATGAGCGTGAAGAAAATTATAAGTGAAATAAACCAGGCACAAAGAGAAATAACTCATGTCCTCATTCATAAGTTGGAGCTAAGAAAGAAAAGTAAGAAAGACCACGATAATACTTGGAACTTCCAGAAGAAGAGAACACACCTCCTGTCACTGGAGGTAGGAAAAGTGGATGGGGAGGGTGAGAGGGAGAAATCGGGTAAGGGACACGAAGAATAATTATGATTTGTGATAATGAACATGATAATAACACTGATTTGATCATCACATATTGTATACAAATGCTGACAGTCAATTCCGCATCCCATAAATATGTGTAATCAATGATGTTTCAATTAAAAAATGAATTATAAAAACAATAAAATAAAAATGAGAGAAAGAAGAAAAGTAATAAAGAAAAGCAAATATATCATTGAATTCTGCTGATGACTGCAAAGTTCATATGGAAAAGTAAATTTAAGATTTTCACACTTGGAAATATTATTTTTAAAATGAAAACATAGATTGGACTTTCCATATATTAGGATATAATATAAAAATATAATATAATTAAAAATACAGAAGTAGGCAAACCTAAATATGTTGAACAACCAAACAGATAAGTGATCCCAAAAGAACATCATATAATAATTCAAATTTCATATAAGTAAACAATAAACAAATAATAATTTTATTAACATAATCCTTTGAGATATCTGTTTATATTACTAGGAGACCTCATAGTAATGTTCATCCTAATCTTAAACACCTATGCACTCATGCTGGGGGAAGGTTATAAAATTACCTCAGCACCGTGAAGTCTATTTCTGTGCTTGAGTTCTTAAAGTACAGAGGTAGTAGTGATTTAAATGCCTATATATATATATATATATATATGTGTGTGTATATATATATATATACACACATATATATATCTTATTATTATTATTTATATATAATTATATATACGAATTATATTAAATTAAATATAATTTATAAATAATTGTAATATAATATGTGATATAATTTATTAATTTATATATTAAATTACATATTTTTATTTTTTATATATCTCTATATATAATTTTATGGTCTTTTAAAACTTATTTGAGAACTGCTGTAGACTAAACATGTTATATATTTCTGTTCCTTGGATTTTTCTGGGTAATTTGATGGAATATTTTAAGTTTCAGTAAAACAGAATGAAAAACAAATTATCTCTAAGAAGAAAAAAGAAAAAATTTAAACATATGTATTACCTTTAACCACAAAAATTGGTAGGTATCGGCAAGACAAATAAAAATTGCAAATCATAGCAGTATATATGGAAGAATTTCTCAAAACCCTGCAAGACTGTTAATTTTTAAACCACATATACAATAGAATCAACTAAAAATCATGTTTTATTATTAAAATATAAAACAATTACCATACCAACTAAACAATCTTTGCAGTGAATACAGCAGATACAATTTAGGTTTAAACTTATAGCTTTGACAAAGTTCTAAGAACACCAAATCCATGACCTAACAGCTATTCACATACAGAAAATTTGCCCAGGAAAAATCATGATAAACCAATTCTAAATAAGTTTATACATAGTTAGTTAGGCAAGGTATTTTTAAAAATAAAACGCTAGCATTTTAAAATGAAAGTTAGTAGAAGTAAATTAAATGATAAGATTGCAAAGAAAGATAAAATTGTATTTTTTGAAACAATGCAAATTCTGTCACTTTGATTTATGTTTTTCAAGCTTTTCAACTCTAACAAACAATAAAATATATTATTTATACTGTAAAACAAAGTACACATAATATACATATAAACAAAACCAAAATTTATGAAATAACTTACTTCTATAATATGTGATATATACTATATTTAATTCTACTTTCTATTTTAATTTGCTTTATTTTATTCATTAATAATTTTGATCTAGTTCTATTAAATTGGGAGGTCCACTAATTGATGGCAATAAACAGTCTAAAACCCTCAGATTATGATTCTACATTAGTAACACACGCTGACAAACCTAACCAATACTCTCACTTAGATAAATGCTTTCTTATTCAATATAATTTTTTAGTGAAAATTGACTGAGTATATCTTTTTCTATGCATTCTGGATGACTCTTCCATACTTAAATATTGCTCTAGTGAAAAACACAATATTCAGTTTTTGGTTCTTTAAATTATAACAAGGTTTAAGTATATTTTAGTCCAGATCAAGTCAGAGAAATAAACAGAATTTGAATCAATTAAAATAAATTAGCTTTCTTATACTTCATAAAGTAACAATGATTTTAAGGTAAAGATTTTCTTTCGAATATCAGCCTGTCACAAATTGACTTAAGGGTTGTTTTAGTTATTCCCTAGTTATTTGTTTTTAATCTATACCCAAATTTTGAAAAATATTTCTGTAAATCTTATATTCCTGTGTATTTAAAATTCTTATAGTTTAGATAACCTTAAAAGATGTCAATTGAAAAACATTAATTTTTTTTGTAATCAAACACCTTAGAAGATATAAGAAGTAAAAATAAAGTTATATTAACTTCTAAAAGTAATAGTTAAGTGGAACATTGAAAGAATTAACTTCCTTTTTTTTTAATGTTCTGACTTGACAATTCATAGCATTTCCTTATCAATTGCCATTTCTAAACATGAATCCTGGTTACATCAACCAACAGCATGATCTTCTAACTCCTCACCAAAAGAAGCAGTTTAGGTGGTTAATGAAGTATTTCATTTACCTAAATAAGAAGCCAATTATTTCTTATGAAAAGTGAATAAAATTTTATTTGAAGATCATACTCTATCACTAAAATATTAAGAAGGGCAAAACATACGGCTTCTAGTCTGCGATGTAGTATGTTTCAAGAGATAATAAAGATACAACCAAATGGTTATTTAGAAGGAAGGATTGTATCTGAGAAATACTCTCTGGCAACTGAACGCTCCTGACTTTCCACCTCCAACACCTGAGCATCAGCATTGTCGGCTTCCGGACTGTTAGTGTTTGTGCTTAAGCTTGATTGTCAAATCTTCTGGATTCTTTTCAGAATGGAGATGTGAAGAAGTTTAGAGATTCAGTGGCTATTCTGAGTCCCCATCTTGTCTTAACAACATGATCATCTTCTGATAAATGCTTTAATTTATAAAAAGAAAATTAAATAGAATTATGGTGGAAGAATCTATTTTTTGGAACATATAATATTGGAAAATACACAATTATATATAATTAAGAGAAATAGTTCTGAATGATAGTTGTGTCAAGAAGGTAATTTTACTGGAGTAAATGGTGTATAATTCAGGACATAAAAGATTAATGCTTCTAGAGAAAATATGCTATGATGAGACATAATTATGGAAAATATTATTGTCTTAGTTCAAGCTGCTAGAAGAGAATACCACAGACTGGATGGCTTGAACAAGTATTTATTTCTCACAGTTCTTGAGACTGGAAGTCTGAGAGCAGGATGTCACTGTGGTGAGGCCCTGGTAAGTCCCCACCTCCGGGTTGTGGACTGCCAACTTCTTGTACCTGCAAATAGTGGAAAAGTGTATGCAGATCTCTGGCTGCTTCTTATATGGGCATTAATCCCATTCATGAGGGCTCCACCCTCATGACCTAATTACCTCCCAAAGGCCCCGCCTCCTAGTGCCATCATATTGGGGATTAGATTTCAACACATGAATTTGAGAGAGACAAAAATATTCAATCTATAACAACTATCTTGGTTAAATTCTTGCAGATTTGCTCATCACATGCTAACCTGGGTATGTGAAAGTAGAAAAGTTGAAGATCGTTTAGTTCAAATATGCTTAACAAATTTTGAGTTCCACACATTAAAATTTGGGGTTTTTTTAGCAAATCAATTTCTTAGGTATGTTTAATATATCAATGCCCTTTATTAATCTCTGAGGGTGAAACACATTTCTTGTAATGAAATTTGCAAATGGTACACATTAAACATGTACACATACACACACGCACACACATTTGGTTATTGAGAATTGGATGCAAACCAATATTTCCATCAAGAAACAGTGGAAAGAAAAATAAATATAAACAAATACATATATATATATATATATAAACAATAAAAATATATATGTATTTGTTTGAAGGCATTGGCAAAATATCAGGGCAAACAATATTTGAAGGACCAAAGACTTGAAAATTTCAGAAAGTGAGCTAACATCCTACAGACACATTTTCTTTCATGGCATTTGCCAATTTTGACATAAAGTAGAGGATCAAGAATCCAGGCAAGGTCAACTGCTAAGAGGCAGAGAAGGCAGCAAAGATGTGTACTGTTTAGACTGGAGAGGCAATACTTAGTGTTTAACTTGGGAAATACTAGGTCAAGTTCCCAATAAAAAGAGAGATAGGAAACTGATCATAAGTGTTTGCCATTTTTCCTTTTAATATTTTTTAAACTCTTTATCTGGGCAGAATTGAAAAACTGAACCTAGGAAAAAAGCCTCTAAAAATTGGAATGGTGTTTTCTGAATTTCACAATTTAGAGAGACAAATTCAGCATTTACAATTCACAAAGTAGTTAGCCACCAGTAAACAATCCATGATCCCAGTTAGGTTCCATGAATACTAGGAGCAGTGAAAATAAGAGGTAGAGGAATCTTCATGATAACTCTAACCCGGCCATGAACTGGCTCAATCCTCAAGTGATTTGCCACAATTCTCTCTTATCAAACAAAGGACAGTGAAGGCTCTCTGACAGAAGTGACATAATCCAGAGTACCTACCATATATTATACCCAATGTCAGGATTTAATAGAAAGTTATCAATGCATGGCGAGATTGGTTAAGCCACTTCTCCACTAAAGGCACATATGTTCTCATGAGGAAGACAGGTAAGTAAACAAGAAATATCTGTGGGGGATTATATATTTTGCAACACAGAGAGAGAATACATAAACTTGACAAGTAAAGAAAAGCATTGGTGGAGGTTAATTCTAAATTGATAAGTAAAAACTTGCCAGATCAAGAGACCTGAAAGAGCATCCAAGACAACATACAGGATTCAAATAAAATGTGTAGTTGAGAATGGCTATCAAAGTAAAGATGGAGATGGAGAAGAACCAAGAGGGAAGTCTGGAGAGGTAAGATAAGTAAAGAAGTCTTTATGAAACATGCTGTGGAGGTTTAGCTTCATCTTGGCTCTCATGTATGTTTGTATAGAAAAAAGGAAGTAAGCAAATTCAACAAAAGAAGAAAAGTCTGTACACTATTGCACTAATTAATCTGGGAGGGGCTATGGACTGAATGCTTATATTCCCACAAAATTCGTATGTTGAAATCCTAACTTCCAAGGTGATGGCATTAGGAGGTGCAGCTTTTGGGAGGTGATTAGGTCATTTAGGCTGCGCCCTCATGAATGGGATTAGTGCCCCTGTAAAAGTGACTCCAGAGAGATCCCCACCCCTTTCTGCCATGTGAGGTCACATTTAGGAGATCACTGTCTGTCAACCAGGAGATGAGGGCCTCTCCAGACACCAGGTCTACTGACGCTTTGATCTTGGACATCCTCCAGTACTGTGAGAAATTTCTGTTGTTTATGGTATTTTGTTATAGCTTCACGAATGAACTAAAACAGGAGATAATAGTAGTTTTCATTTAGGTAATGTTAATGAGCCTTGAGAAAATCAATGAGGTGAAAAAGACCAGGCTGGATAATTGACTCAGCGGGGGTTAGGGAGATGGGAGATTCTTACATGAACTCCAAGTTTCTTAGAAAGTCTTTTCTTATTGTACTTTATTACATACATATATTTTCACACATATTATTTCCAGTATATAAAATATTGCTTAGTAACATATTTGAAAAAGAAAAAAATATATAATTATGATTCACACAGACACTTTTTTATCAACTTAAAAAAAAAGCTGAGTAGATGTTACACAGCCCTAAATAAAATGTGGTTCCAGTACAATACAACACTCTTTTTCCTTAGCTGTGATCATTTCTTCCTCTTCACCTTCTAGTGGCTGTCTCATTCAAATATTCCTAGGCAGTATTCTGAACCCAGCCTGGATGCAGGAGAAGGTTCAGTCTTTGATTCTCATGAGGGTGTTAATGAGGAGTAATGAAGGCTGGAGAGAGTGGGTGGGAGGAGATAATTTAACCGAACACTTAGACAATAGGTAGCCCTTGACATCAGCACCCCATGGTAGTTTCATTCCACACATGAAAGTTTGTTAGGGGTACAAATAAATATTGTATATCATGAGGGTAGTAAAATAATTAAAGACAGAAAGAAATAAATAAGGATAGTTTTACAGGGGAGAAAGGTAGATATAAAATAATTGTATTTATTTTATCAACTTAGAGACTTGATTTTGTATGCTTGCCTCATTGAGTAGATTTACATATTATAAAATCAGTCCAAAGCAAATGAAGAATTTAGGGTGTTAATAGGAAAATCAGTTTTGTAGCTATTGTGCTCTCTGTCATACTCGCCTCCTGATATTTACACCTTGGTATCTACACCTTGCTGTAGTCCCTAGTATGCACAGGATCTGTGCCTTGCTTAGAACAAATAAGATATCTGAAAGGTGACCTGATGTATGTAATTATGTATGCATAATTACCTAACATAAGATCGTAACATTTGTCTTGCTTCATGGCTGTGAGAAAGCAATTAGCCATGTTGGCAAATCCCAAATGACAACAACGTCAGGTTACCTCTAGGAGCTGAAGGCAGCCTCCATCTGACAGCCAGCAAAGAAGTGACCCTCCCAGCTACAAACAAAAGAGGACTCCAGGATCCTCTAAAGAGAAGATGGAGATTTTATTTTTCAAAAAAAAAAAAAAAATGAAAGAAAGAAAAAGAAAAAGAAAAGAAAGAAAAAGATGATCTGCAGATTGGGGAAATGCAGGCGTCAGAGGACCAAAGTCATGCACTATGGTAAACAAAGGAGGAAGGCTAGCATTTATGCCTTCCGAGATCAGCTTCATATGACTATTCAGTGAGCTTAGAGGAATGCTGTGAAAATTTATTGAGAAGGCTGTACATAGGCACGATTAGTGAACATATCATGAAGTTGTCTTATTATGCAGGCTGGTTGTGGCTGGTTTGATGTGGCCTCTCTTATCAGAGAAGAGGAAAAGGCATGTTCTTGGAGTCCGTTCTGTTTATTTGGAGCCATGGTGGGCCCTCAAGAATGAGAAAGGGGATCGGTGGCTGGCACAAGTAGACTTATTGAAGACCAATGTAGAATTCCCAGCTGTAGCTGATTTGGCCTTATCTTCTGAGAGTTGCCTTTGTTTAGTTACAGAAGGAAAACTTTATAACAGTTAGTGAGATACATACTTGCAGGCTGAAAAATATGTCTGCACTTTCCCTCCCACTGTGGCCATTTGGTTCTTTTTAACTATTAGATGTCTCTTTTAACCACAGTGAGTCCATTTTGCCTATACTATGGGGTACATTTTAATACAAACCTATGACCACAAGAACTGAATGCTGCCAATGACCACACAAGTGAGAAAACAGATCAGTCCCCAGCTGAACCTCCAGATAAGAAGCCAGCCCAGGCCAACATTTTTTTTACAGACTTACAAGACCCTAAGCCAACTACCAAGCAAAGCTGTGCCCAGACTCCTGAATAATGAGAAAAAATAGATAGTGAACATAATTCTAAAGCTATTATGTTTGTGGCAATATTGATACAAATAATAGAAAACTAATGCAAGTATTTAGAGATTTTATAGATGTATATTTTATAAAATAAAGTAACTGGATTAATATATTCTTTGAATTATCTTAAGATCTGTCTTCATATTGTAACTTTAAATTTGAAAATAGTAATTAAATAACTTAAATTTTGACAAAAATTACAAGCCAGATTTAGCTATTAATTCCTGTTTGGTATTCTGTGCAAGGTTCTCTTGCATGCTTTTTCTTTTGAGATTTGAGTTAATATTTTTGTCCTGGAAATGAGCAGAAGTGATTTTCTCAAATCAACTGACATTTTATTGAGGATCTTCTTTTTTCATTGAAAGAGCAACATGAAGTGCCCAAAACAATTTTACTTTCTCTTCAAAATTTGTAGAAAGAGAGGAAAAAAAAAGAAGAAGAAAGAAAAGAAAAGTAAAGAAAGAAAGAAAGAAAGAAAAGAAAAATGAATACAACTTTTCTTTCTCCCCCAAGACTCTTCTGGATTTAGAACTCAGAGTTACAGAATAATTACTCCTTAATTTCATCCAAATAAAGTAAAATTTTGGAATTTGATTCCAATGATAAAAATTTTGTATTTTCCTCCCAAACTTCGAGCTAATTGAGAAATAAGACAGAAGAAAGAGAGCAATAAAAACAAAGTATTGTTTTTAATATTGGTAAAACTAATGGGAGAATATGTCTCTAGATCTTTAGATAAATTTGTTAAAACCTACCAAATCAGAAGAGCGACAATTCTATCCTGAATGTAGTAGAAGAAAAGGAAAACTTTAAAAGTATAGAAAAGAGTGACTCAAACTCCAGGTTCATGTTTTTTGTCAAATTTCTGTCTAGGAGAAGATTGTTCAGGGTGGGGAAAGGGGGCAAAAAGAATCTGGAAAGTCTCTTTTATACTGTAACTCCAGGAGAGTGGAAAAATCACCCATCTGTAGATGCATAGATGTAAAATATGTTTCTCCCTAACCAGAAGAAAGGTGTCTTTATGCTTTGTATAGTATGGGAATTACATATAAACTAAATTACTTTTATCACTGTGAGCTTTTTTTTATTTCTACCAACTGGAATAATATTAGTATAAATCAAAAGCTTTCTAAAAAGTGTTAACAAAACTAAATATTATGTGGCTTTAGTTGTCCTATTGAAGACAAAATGAATTTGAAGAGTGTTATGTAAATAAATTAAAACCTAAAGAAAGAAGAAACTGGTAAATGGAAATACTAATATAGACCTTGCATATAAGGCAATGAATTGACATTCCAGGTTTAATTTTGTGCCAATAGTTTTATCTTTACATTAAAAAGCAATTTAATTTTCTTGGTTGAGAAGATAGCCAAAGACAACTGAGCTACAAACATGCTAATTTGATTGTCCTAATCATTGTTTTCAATTTAAGCTGGATGGCTAGAAAAGATATTTGGAATGAAATTATCTGACCATGGGCACTGCTATTTCTAATCTTATACAGAGAAAGACTGGAACATTATTTCTTTTAATATAGCCACCAAATATGGATTTATACTTTCTTTTGGATATATTACTGCACAGAAAGCATTCAAATTTTTGACTTAAAACTTTTCTATTGCATACCATTAATTAGGACTTTATGTGTAGGTTTTATTAAGGAAAGGCATCCTCTAGATTTATTTTGGTTTTTATTTTAATCGCAGTGGCTATAATATAAAATCTATTATCCTGAATTTTTGTGTGTGTGTGTGACCAGCCGCACTGCGCTCAGCCAGTGAGCAGACCGGCCAGTCCTATATAGAATCCGAACCCGCGGCGGGAGAGTCACTGCACTCCCAGCGCCGCACTCTCCCGAGTGCGCCATGGGCCAGCCCTATTATCCTGAACTTTTAATTGCAATATACCCTCATGTAGTTTGAGTTTTTTAAACATGATGAGGAAAGCGTGTAGTTTTCCTAATTGTCATGAATTGTTATGTAAATGTGTTATCTCAAATATTCTTAAAAGTAGGTTCATATTTTAGATCTCATTAAATTAAAAATACAACGGCACAAAACTATCAACCAAGAATGATTTTTATTCTCTAGTATTCTTGACAATAGACATTATTGTTCACTTTCTGTTTTAAATTATAGTATGCTGACTAAAATATGACAATAGACTTCATTTAATTTGATTATGTATTACCAAAGACAACTATAGGTGCATTCTTTAATACCTACTCAGACAATTACTCATATAATGAAACTCTGTTCCTTGATCGGTACAATGTAAGGCAGGTGCTGATGCACAGGTCTTCAAAAGGCAAACAAAACAAAACAAAAACTTACTTGAATTCAGGCAAAACCATCCTGCACAATTCCAGTGGCATGTAAACAGGCAAAATTATAAAGGCAATATAATTGTAGCAACGTGGGATAATTATATCAAGAAAGACTACTCTTCTGTTGTGTTGATTCCCATCGAATTTGTCACTAGATGTTAAGCTTTAATTAAGGAGTGATCAATGTCAGTCACTTTGTTTTCCAGCCTTAAATAAGTGACTGAATAAGCATTTTCAATTAAGTTGACATTATTCATTGTCAGGAGCACCTTTGGAAGAAAATAAACCTGCATCTCTTATATTGCCTCTCTGGGAGTCAGGAGGTGGAGTCAGGACGTGGTAGTTCTATCAATGTGTTTAGCAACAGGGAAGAACCTTGGGATTAATCGGTGCTGGAAGAAACTTCAAGAACTTCTAGGGGTTGAAAACATCTGGTTCTTTTTTCATTTCATCAGCAGCTTTAACTCAAAACGAGGGGAAAAAGGAAAATGATAAAAGACCATTAAAACAAAGCACAGTGTCTTGAACTATCAGGGTTAAAAGCAAGGAAAGCTTTGAAATGTACTAATATATTAAACAAAACAAAACAACAAAACAAAACAAAAAGCAGTATATGGTAGAAAACTGATTATTTAAAATAAAGTTTAATAGAAATAAATATCTCTTTTTTTTTTATTTTTTTATTTTTTTTTTTTTTGTCCTTTTTGAGACCAGCCACACTGCGCTCAGCCCGTGAGCGCTGTGAGCGCTGTGAGCGCTGTGAGCGCACTGGTCATCCCTATATAGGATCCGAACCCGTGGCGGGAGCGCTGCTGCATTCCCAGCACTGCACTCTACCGAGTGCGCCACGGGCTCGGCCCGAAATAAATATCATTTTAAAAGCAATCCTTTTTAGGGAACTTTCAAGATTATTAAATCTAACCACCCCATTTTCTAGATTTTGAAACTAAAGTTCAGAATTTAAGATACATACAATGTTATTTCTACCCTACCATACAGTAGTAAGATATGAGAGAAGATATTAGTCTGCAGTATGTTAAGGCTAAACTTCAGATTGGCCAATGTCATTTTGTTGATAAATAATATTTGCTTACAATGATATTTTTGATAGTCTGCTGATTTTGTGTAAACAATTGTGGGTAGATTATGTAAGGCATAATGAAGTCTTTACATGCATACATATTTATATATGAATTACATTACCAAATGGTATTTAATATTTACAAAGTTCCTCTGCTTGTCCTTAAGCTTGGAGGGATAGGAGGTACTCTTAGCTAATGTGAGGTAGAATTTTTGGACAGATTGACCTGGATGAAAATTAGAAGTATTCTTATGATTGAAAATGAGTAGATAAATTTGAAGCATGCCTTGGATATTGTCAAAGAATGAGGAAAGAGTAAGCCACAGTGAATGTGGGAAGTTGGAAGGAAGTGATTAAAGAAAATTAAATCTGTTTACCACACCGTCTTGCACTTAATTCATTCTGTACATTATTTATATTTCTATAGACAATCTGGGATTACTAGAAATAGAACTCTTTTAATGGGACTTTCATAATGGTTATTGTTGTTCAATAAGTCAATATCCCCAAAGGAGAAATATAGACACTGTCTCTGTGTTCTCATTTTATAGGCACACGTTTTCACCTTTAGCTTTGCTAAACTAGTAACTCATAATTACTAATGTTCCTTTAATACTAAGAGTTAATAAGCAACTTTCTGGGAGAGAAAAAGAAAAAAAAAGTTCAAGGTCCCGTCTTCTTTTTTATTTAGTTGGGGTCATCTGGATTCGTATTAAAGAAAGAGGAAAAGCAATTATTTTTCTTTCTTCCTTGATTTCTCCTGTTCTTAGGCAAAATGTTGCTTCTGCTTGAGAACTAAGTATGAAGCAATATTTCAATGAGGACACTGCTGTTCTAATTACCCAAATCAAAAAGCTAGCTTTGAATTGTCTTCATCAGTTTTTACTCTTCAGTATCAATATGTTCTTATTCCATTCAATAAGGGCTTGTCTTCATTTCCAGAAATCTCTCTGGAAACTATATCTAAAGAATCACATTCTTAGGATTGTTTTTGTGTTCAGTGGGTTGTTCCAGTTGAACTTCTGGACACTGATACTTTGAGGATCCAGATCGTGGTACTAGTAGCAATCTCAGAGATCAGACTTTTGCTGTGTTTCCTCTCAATAAAGCTACACTTTTATCAGACGTCATCACACTTTTGTATTAAAACTATCAAAATTTAAAATTTCTATAATTACTTATACTTCCTATATTAATTTCTTTGTCAATAGAGTGGTAGACTGTGAGAATGAATTTAGCCTATTTTAGGTGAATACGCTTTATTCCAGGTTTCAGATAATTATTTTTTAATGCCTATGTGATGTGATAATTTTTTTCCAGTTAATGATACAAAAAACTGAAAATGTGCTCTGATAAATAATGTGAATATGTTTAATGCTTTATGTGTTAAATATTGAGGTGTTGCTCTCAGTCCTGTTTTTGTCAGTCTGTATTTGTTTGTACTTGCTTAATTGTTCAACCTCATCTGTGAAAATATCTCCACAAACATGGATAAAGATGATGAATTTTGTAGAGTTTATTATAATCTTGCTTCATTAGTCTATTTGAAAAAATAGACCTGAACAAAACTATTCTTTCAAGCAACATTGATCATCTTCAACATCTCCCACTTTTCTGTTTTAAAGTTTCTTTTTTCATTTGTAGTTTATCTTAACTAGGTGTGCACAAGATTTCCTTTGTAATTAATGTACCCTTGCAAAGGGGATTTTCTCATCTTCTTTACATACCTGTACTATGCTTATTTCCACAGAGGTCTACTCTTTGCTAAACATGATTTAATCTGGTGTTTTGAAACCCTGAATTCACACTTACTCAAGAATTATTCTATATTTGATAACATGTTGATTCACTTCAACTGAAGTAGACAACCTATTACTTAATGCAATGCAGTAGCAAAGGCATCTGACACTGTACCCTGTCCCTGATTAAACTTCTCCCCTCTGAGCTGTGGGGATCTCTTTCTTACATATAGGGCAGTTTTCCTGAAAAGCATAATTCTATATGCTGTGTAATCACAACTCCACAAATATTTTAATCTGGCCACTATCACCTGTCTCTGCAAAGTTTTAACGCCCTCTGATTACTAACAACATATCCTATACTTCTGCCTGTAATAAATTTAACAAAGTGCTACTTTTACACTTAGAGATTAAGATAGTGATTATTCACAACTTTTACTCTTAAAGATAATTAATTAAAGGATGAAGGAGACAACATCACAAAATTATAATCAATTCTGAAAAACATAAGGGGCATGAATTTTTAAGTTTAATATTAATGTGAGGGTTTTCCTGAGTGCTTCTTACATATACTGAATGGATTTTATATTATTTGTAACATTCACAATTACATTTGGGAACAAAATTCATAGTTTCACATTACTTAGAGCATCCTTTTATTTTGTTTTATACAGAGTGTTTGTATCTGTGTGTGTTCCTGTGTATGTGTCTCTATGTTTGTGGACTTGTTTTCCTAGGAATGTATTTGTGTGTCTGTATGTATTTAGTAGTTCCCCTTTATCCGTGGCATTGCTTTCCATGGTTTGAGTTATCTGAGGTCCAATTCGGGATGAAAATATTAAATGGAAAATTCCAGTAATAAAAAATTTATAAGTTTTAAATTGTGCCCCATTCTGAGCAGTGTGATGAAATCTCATGCCATCTCACTACGTCCTACCTGGGATGTGAATCATCCCTTCTCCAGTAGATCCACACTGTTGATGCTACCCACCTGTTAGTCATGGGCAACGTGTGCTCCTGATTTCCAACCAATGACACTGTCATGGCTTGATGACCTGGGATCCCATGAAACAAATGATGCTCCTTCTGATGTATATTGAGAAGGTCAGTAGTAGCCTAATGCTATGTCACAATGCCTACGTCATTCACTTCCCTTCATCTCATCATGTAGACATTATATCATCTCACATCATCACAAGAAGAAGGCTAAGTACAGGACAGTAAGATATTTTGAAAGCGAGAGACCACGTTCACATAGCTTTTATTTCAGTATATTGTTCTATTTTATTATTAGTTATTGTTGTTAAAATCTTATTGTGCCTAATTTATGAATTAAACTTTATCACAGAATAAAAAACATAGTATGCATTATATAGGGCTTGTTACTATCAAAGCATCCACTGGGGGTCTTAAAATGTATCTTGCCCAAGTAAAGGGGGACCACTGTATTAGAATTACTTCAAATAGATAAGTTGCATGTGAACATTCAATTGATGATAGAAAAAAAGAAAAAAAACTGTAAATTTAATGCTCAAAAATAAAAATAATTCTTAAAAATAGAAATAAAATGCTGAAAAATAAAAATATTTGTATTCTCTGATCCTTCTGTAAAAATATTCCCACTTTAACTATTTTTCTCTTTTTTGTACCCCTTGTGTATTTCTTGGCAGTTGTTTAATTTCCTTAGAATATGTCAAATGATGATAATTTCCTCAGAGTCACTAGGAAAGGAAACATCAAAAATAGATACTTTGTGAATATCACCATCTCATCACACAGATGTACTTTTTTTCCCCTTCAACCTGAACGTGTGTGGCAAAAGAAAGACTGAAAACAAATGGGATTTGCACTGTGGTTGATACCCCAGAGCATAGCTTTTAGAATTGACAGTTTGTGGGAAATGAAGCAAAATCCCATTATAAAACAAATTATACAACTAAATGAAAAAGTAGCAGCTGGGCGATGCAACGATTTTATATGAAAATCATAGCAAACATTGCTTAACTTTATGGAACCAGATTTAGAAAGGAATTGTTATCTGCAGTGGAGGATTCACAAGAGTGACTCAACTATTACTACTCATAGGGAACTTGCATTTCTGCAGTTCTTACTTTCTGGGTTAAAACATTACCTCAATTATGATAAAGCAGTAGGACAAATTGTGTTCATTTGGGGAAAAAAATCTATAACTTGATAATGCACATTCTGAAAACCTGTCAACTCTAATCTATTAGAATGTACACAGCTCATTATATTTGGTTTTTAAACTTGATAAATTTAAAGAGATAATTGTTAAAATGGCATTTAAATGTGAACATTTGCTTAAGATGAACGTATTAAAATACATTTCATGTTCTTTCATATGTATGAATTATTACAAATACAGAACGTCTCCATCTTTGATAGAGTTCTGATCCAAAATATTTCATATCAATGTTGCTATAAGTACTTGTATTTTCTAATAACATAAACCACTTTTATTTAAAAATATATAAAACTAAACACTATATCTGTTTAATAAAGCTCATTTTTGACAATTCTCATAATATTAAAAATACTTTGATTCTAAAACAACCATTTTTTCATGTTTTAGCATTTCTGAAATCTGAATCTGCTTGCAATCAGTCAATTGCTTATACAAATTACAATTGTCAGTGCTTTTTACCCCCTTCCTTTCTTATTGTAAAATAATGTCACAATACAACCAATATTTGTAGGGTTTTTTTCCTTATTATAAACACCTGGTAAGATAATAATAAAATATATTTCAAAGAACTTTCATATGCACTGTCTTTAGTTATTTTATCCAGTGGATTTGTTATTGAATAGCCAGTGCATACTTTGCATCAAGAATAACAATGAATTGAGCAACATCCCAGCCCTTATAAAACTCTGAAACTATTGGAAAAAATAGTCAAGATAACTGTTCAATATAATATTATGTTATAAGTTTACCTAAACCATGCATGGATGGTCAGAAAATAATTTTTGGAAGAGAAAACAAATAGTTTAGACCTCAGAGATAACTGTGTTTTAGCAGTTTAGGGTTTGAAAGGTTGATATTCCGAAGAGAAAGGCTGTTCACCTGAGATATGATAAAAGATCAGATTTTAAGTGTCCTCACCACACACACACACACACACACACACACACACACACACAATGCCAGTAACTATGGAGTGATAGGTGTGTTAATTAATTTGACTGGGGTAATTAGTACACAATGATTATGTATAGCAAATCACAATATGCACCTTGAATATATACAATTTATTTTATTTTATTATTAATTGATAAATAAAATTCTATATGTATTTATAGTGTATAGCATAATGTTTTGATGTATTTATTCATTGTTGAATGGCTAAATCAAGCTAATTAGCATACGCATTACTTCATATAGTTGTCATTGTATTAATAACAGTTGAAATCTACTGTCTTAGCAGTTTTCATTTATACAATATATTGTTTTTAACTAGAGTAGTCAGGATGTACAGTAGTTCTCTTGAACTTATTCATTCTGTCTAAGTAAAGTTTTTATTTGCAAACTAAATATTTATAAAGAATATTTTTAAAAAGCCTTGGAGGTGAGAAAGATCACTTTGCACAATGCAACTGGAATAACTCAAGTTAAGTTAAAGGGAAAGGTCATACCAAAACGAAAGAAGAAAACACAACATGAAGAGTATTGCACATTCTGACCAAGTGCTTGGACTTGACCTACAGCAACTGGGAGATGCAAAGCTGAGTCATCTCACTGGAATGAAAAGTTTTACTGGATCCTTGTCCCTCAGACAATTTGTCAGTCTTATCTCACACTCTTTAATGGGATGAGACAGGTAATGACACCAGTTTCATAAGGCCATCCATCTCTGCAATCCACTTTCTTCAATTTATAGCTCAAAAACTAGCCAATTCTTGTCTGTGCTCATCTGTCTTGTAGTAACCACTAATAGTTGCTGCATTATTTTCATTTCTTTGAAATCACTTCACTGATATCTAGAGGCTTCAGTTTTATCAGAATTTTTCATCAACTTCCTAACATGAACCTCTAACTTTTCAAACTCCAGTTTCAGTTGTTTATTCTCCCATCTCTCATCTCCCATACACTGTACTATATATTGTAGGTTTTTGGTTTATGGATGAACTCAATGATATGCTGGTAAATATTAAGAGCTACCCCAAAATAAAATAAAATTTAAAAATCCCTGATTTGTAGCGTTTGATTATTTCTTTGGTGTAAATAGTACTACCATGGGCAATTTGAGTCTACCAGGTTTCTGTCAATGAATGTGGAGCTGAGGTTTCTTAAACCAGCAATGTAAAGCCCAATTCAGGATACCACTTTGTACTCATGTTCAGGTAAAGATGACAAAAAATTAAATCCCTCATGTAGACTGTATTAGTAGATTTTTGAATGCCGTACATTTTCCATGTCCTTTAAAATATAACTTTTGCACAACTTTGCAATTTTGACCATGAAGAGGGGAGTCTATTCCACAGACGCTTCAATTCAAATTGACCTTGTGACTTGCTTTGACCAATAGAATGTGGCAGAAGTTACTCTGCACCAGTTCTGAGCCTAGGTCTCAAGAGTCTTTTCACACTTCCTTCTTTTAATTTATTCCTCTGTCTTTACCTTCAGTGCTAGCCCAGATTAGCCCCTGAAGGACATGAGAGACAGAAGGAAAAGCATTGTGTCATCAGACAATAAAAAGCACAAAAAGCCAGATGCCAGCAACCTCACCCACAGAAGATATGGCAATCCTAGCTAAGACCAGGTGAACTCTGCCCAGAGTAAGCAGAAGCACACAGCTACTCTTTGGATGATTGAAAAATATTAAAAGTGGTTGTTTTAAGCCAGTGAATTCCAAGGTAGTATTTTATACAACAACTCTCCCAGTATGGATTGCCAGCAATCCCAAGTGTGATATTCATATTTCATACTAAATTGTTCCTGAACTGATGCTTAAAACTTTTCTCACTCTCTTTCTATATCACACATACTCAAGCACTTTTTTGACAATGTAAAGAAGATTAATGGTTGTTAGAAGTGATTTGACTATCAATCACTCCTACTATTTAAGTTTTGAAGGATATCTGTATTAATTCATTTTCTGCTGCTTATAAAAGAATACCTGAAACTGGGTAATGTATAAAGAAATAAAAATTATTTCTTACATTTTGGATGCTGGGAACTCCAAGGTCCAGGCAGCTCATCTGGTGAGAGCCTTCTTCTTGACAGGCAATCCCTATAGAGTCCCATGGTGACCCAGGGTGTCACACAGCGAGAACGGCAGAGCATTTTCATGGGCTCTCCTTATAAAGCCATAAGTCTACACCCATGATAACCCATTAAACCACTAATCCATTATGCTATGAATGGATTGATCCATTCATGAAGGCATTGTACTTAACAATCCAATGACCTCTTAAAGGCCCCACCTTTCAAATGCCATAATTGGATTTCCCACCCCTTTAAAATCACTACAATGGGGATAAAATTTCTAAAACATAAACTTCTGGGTAAGACATTCAATAGCACTATCTCTACCATGTCCAGGTTTGTTTTTTTGTTTGTTTGCATTTTTAAAAAATTTTTTACACTTCATTTCTATTGATGATTAACTGAAATATTTCTCACCATATCCCTGGACTCTTTTCATTACCTTGCCACATCTTTTTTTTTTTTTTTTCCTTTTTTTCTCATAACCATTCTCCTACACTTATTTCATGACATTCAAATATTTTTTTCCAAATACATAAGCAAATTCATTAATGAAAGACTGTCCTTTCATTTACCTCTTCAATTACAGTTTGCAGCTGGTCAGTAAATAAACAAACAAATAAATACAACAAATTTCCCTTTAGAAGAAGTTCCCCTTTTAGAATGGAGCTCTAGATACAAGGTTTTTGTCTTCACATAATTTAACATTTCCATGTGATTTAAAATAAAAAATAATATAAAAATCTTATTAAAAAGTACTGCAGACCTACCAGCAGGGTTGAGCAAGGAATATAGAGAGTGGATAGTGGTTACATGAAGGTACAAATTGGTGAGAATGACACATAAGATGAAAGCAACAAGCTAGACACTGCTTTCTGCTTTGTCATGCAATAGTTACACTTGTATCAGTTCATGCTCTGTTTACCTATTGTTGTAGGTGTTTGACAGCTCTTGCCCCTTTAGAATACTACTACTGCTTTTAAATAAAAAATTTTGGTACTTATGAATATGACTGGCTGTCATACTCAGTCATCTCCTGGTCTGACTTATAGGTAAGTGGAGAACAAAGAGGTACTAAGGTAGCTGTTCCCAGGATTTCAGTCAATATATACTTTACTTGAATATTTTAGGCACACGTACATTATTCTTTATGTTCAGGTCAATTATTCTTTATAAAATACTCCAGTTTATTTTGTCAGTAGCATACGACTAAAAAAATATGTGGTTGTTCAGCAAATAACTTTTACATCTAAATCTAAATTCAAAATAAATCTGTTCCACTAAAGTTTCTTGAAATAGTCTTATATAATACTAATAACTGAAGACTGTGAAATAGCATAAGAGTTTCAATGGCAGAATGTGGTGATCAGACCCTAGGTGACCCCAGTAATTATTGCTTCTGATATTCACACCCTTCCTTGCATAATTCCCTTCCTTCAAGTGGGCCAGATCTATGACGGACTTCTAACCAGCAGAATATGCAAATTTTATGAAATTTCACTCCCTTCACTGCTTCTTTGCTTGGTGGCAAGGGTAATGAGAGGTAATTCCCATGATTACCATATATGAGACTCAGACCATAGATTCACACTATTCTTTCTCTTTCGCTGTCATGCTCTTCCTATTGGTTTTGAAAAAGCAGGCTGCCATGAATTCTGCAACCACAAAAAACTGAATGCTGTCAATAACCACGAGAGGAGAAAAAGAGGTCATCCCCTGGGAACCCAGTCCTGGCTAACACCTCAAAGGCAGCCTTTTGGCACTCTTAAGCGAAGAGGCACCTAAGCCAATGCCCAGATTCCTAACCACAAAAACTATTAGATAATAACAGGGGTAGTTTAAAATTGCTAAGTAAGGTAATTTGTTATGCAGCATAGAAAACTAATTGGAGCATATTGCTCCCCAGATGTTGAAGAAGAATTTATTCTCATTAACTTTTGAGGAACGGCACAAAACAGTTATCAGACTAATATCTCATCACATACCCACGTTCTTACAGCTTCCCGGGATTTCTTTAATTATCATGATTTAATTGTTTCTTCAAGGAGTTGTTTTTTTAATCATATTAAATATTTTGTTTGGGTTATTAAAAGTTTTGTAGAAGCTTTGCTTTTTAAGACTCATTTTGTAATGAAATGCTTTAGTAATTGATACTTTCACTATCTATCAAGTACATAAAAATTTTAATTACATTTTATAAATTGTAACTCTAAATTTTATTTCCTTTTAGTTAATTTTTACAGTAGTCACATATGCTGGGATATATATGTTTCTATTTATTTTCTGCTCATATAGATTATATAAAATTATTTAAGTAGACATTGAGTTATATATATACGTGCATGTGTGTTTGTGTGTGTATACATGAGTACATAGCAGCAGAGCTATACTGAACCTAAGTCTAAATCTAAAACCTCTCCTGTTAGACATTAATGCTACTCTGTCACCTACTTTTGTCTTGAGTATGAAAATGAATGTTATCTATTAATATTTATTAAATTTACATTCAACAATGTCAATTTACTATGATTATGTTTATTTGAATAATATTTACTGAGCACCTACTATATTTAAGACATGGTGCTAGGGATGAAGTGGTGAGCAGAAGAGTGGGTCTCTGCTTTTGCAAAGCTTAATGCTAAGTAGGAATGAAAGACACACATTAACCAAATATTCATTCTAAAGAACATTTTTAAAAATTGGGATATAAAAGATATAAGGAAAAATTTGAGTTTCAGTGGGAAACACTCCATTGTTTAGAACACATTCTTAGTTGCCTGATTCTGATTCTGTGAAGACTCTGAGCTTTCATTGCCTTTGAGTTACTTTACTATTCCATAAATTATAGATAACTGATAGCAATTCCTTTAATTCTTGTGTATAGACTTACAAATAAATTCTGTTCAGTGGAGAAAATACCCTTTTCTCCTCAAGCTCCTGCTGCAACTCCTCACCCCAATGAAAAAGCCAGTTTTGTAGCCAGCCATTTGCAAATTTATTTCAGTGAACCTGATCTGTAAATGTCTCTACTTTTTTGATATGTGTTCATTTTATGTCTGCATAGTGTTCATGATTTTAAAGTTTTTGTAATTACCTTTTAACAGAGCAGATTGAAAAGTAACTGAACTTATGTGGTGGGGAACAGAACAGTTAAGGAAGGATTTCCTGAGAATATGGTACTTGATCTGAAATATAAGGGTTTAGTAGGTGCTAGTTAGTGTCCATATGGAACAGCACTGGACACCTGTTAAAGGTGGCAAGACAGATTTTATTTAGGCTACTGCAGTGGTGGAGAGATTCCAGTGTAAACTCAGCTCAACTCCCACTGACCCAAAGGTGACTAGGAGTTTGAAAGGGAGAACAGAGAGAGAACAAAAAGGATCTATGGGGAAATGAAAAACGGGAACATAAAAGGGACTTGGGGGCTATGGGGAACCAAAAAGAGGAATATGAAAAAACGGAAAATACGAAAGAAGAGTAATTGGAAAACACTGAAAATGGTTTAACAATGTGAGCTGAGACCAAGTACATTTTATAGTTTAGCAGCATTGCACTTTCCTGAGCAAAGACTCAGCAGAGGGCCTGATGTCAACTTAAGTGACACAGCCTAGGACGGATAGAGGCCAGGCTAACGTTTGGTCAAGTCTCTTAGCACAGTGTTTGGGCAAGTTCTTTATCTCACATGTGAGTTGTTAGTTCAAATTAAACACAATTATGGTGAATGCTTTCCTAGAAAGAAGGAGCAAATATGTAATGGCTCTGTGGTTGGAGGACCCACATTCATCTGAGGAAATGAAGTAAGGCCAGCCTGACCAGAGAAAGGAAAATAATAGAATGATTAGAGATAATTCTGGGGACATGGGCAGTGATCACACCATAAAGGGGTTTGTAGATCATGTTACACGTTTTTGTCCTGATAACTTAGAATTAGTTTCTGATACTGTGTGATGTACTAAATGTTATCAAACAGGATGGGTTGAGATCCTATTTCTGTTTTTTTAAAATCAAGCAAACAAAATCCATAAAAGAGAAAGTTTAGCAGTGGATAGAATGCATGAAAGAAGACCAAGTAAAAAGGTAGCAACAATCTAGGGAAAGAAATAATTATACTTTAACTAAAGTCTATATATAAAATCACAGGAATAAAGGGTTTGAAATATTTAACAGGTGAAACCAACAGACCTTGGTCATAGCTTGAATATGGGAAAAATAAGGAATAAGAGGTATTCTGGTATGAGCAACTGACATTTTTCTGAGCTAGGAAAACATATAACAGGACACATTTTAGGAAACAAAGACCAGGAACTCATTCTGGGACATTCTGAGTTGTCAAGTGTGGATGACAAGCAGAGGTGGCAATAGGAAATTGTGCAAGTCTGCATATTAGAGTTGAGTCCTGGGCTAGGAATGTGAATCTTGGGTTTATCATGTAGGTGATAACAGAAGCTAACGCAAGGTGTGAATATCAGGCTTCTTAAGAGGGCACGATGGAGGCAAAAGAGGTGAACTCTGCTACTTCAGGAACTTCAAAATGTGAAGACTGGTAAAGAAAGATAAGATTGAAAAGTTTGAGAGAGAGGACAGAGGTAAAAGGAGAATGACGAACATGATATCAAAGGAGCTACATAACATTTTAAGAAAGAGAATGTTGTCAACAGTGTCAAAGAGGAACACTGAAAAACATTCAATAGGCCAGTGGTTCTCAAAGAAAGACCCCCAGACTAACAGCATCAAAAATTGTTAGAAAAGGCAATAGTTAGAAATGCAGATCTTCAGGCCCCCGTGTAAACCTACTGAATCTGGAACCCTGGAAGTGTGCTTGGATAATGTGTGTTTACCAAACCCCCAATCAATTGTGATGAACAACAAAGTTTAGGAACAATTGCACAGGTGATGGTGGCTTTCAGTGAGCTTAACATCAAGTGTTTTGGCGTGAAGATGGAAATTAGAGCCAGATTATTCTGAGCAGAGAAGTTAATGAGAAGCAGTAACATGAATATCAGAAATTAAGACAATTTGAACAATTTTGGCTTGAAAGGATAGGAGATAATTATGATAGTTGCAGCCAGAAAAGTAGATATGTGTGTGTGTGTGTGTGTGTGTGTGTGTGTCAAAATGTACCTTCAAAAGCTGGTACAAAAACTGAATTAAAAGATAATGCAAATCTTTCCACTAACTTTTTGGAGAACCCTCATGTGTATGTATATATATACATACATGTATGGATGGTCGATTGGTTAGCTGATTTGTGATTGTTTTTACTGTTCTAATAAGAGATATTAGAGGATAGTTAAAAAGCAAAAGGATGAAAACAACCTGAAGAAAAAGTCAGAATATAAAGTAAAATAAATGTATTATAAATTCAGAAAGTTGTTAAGAAGGTTGAAGAAGATGAAGTTTAAAGCAGATATTTTGAAGTTCAGCTTAGTTTCTTTAGTGCAGATTTGGCAAATGTTTTCTGGAAACTATCAGTATAAATAGGTTAGGCCTTGAGGGGCAAACATTCTCTCTCACAACTATTCAACTTTGGTTTTAGCAGGAACACAAACATCGACATTAGGTGAAAGAATGGACACTGCTGTACTCCAGTATAACACTATTTGCCAAAATAGGCAGCAAGCTGTACTAGGTCCACAGGATGCAGTTGGCCAACCCTTGCTTCAGTGCAACAACAAGGGAGCAGAGGCTGTTGCAGCTGAAGCTGTACGTGTACTTTTGTGACTGCATATTTGTGGCATGAACATGGGAGTGGTTGGCTTTTTCTGATTGTTACTATAATATCTGCAATTTAGGAAACAGAATAATCTGTTGAATTTGAGTGCTTGTGAGGAAAGATTAAAGGACAACAGGACATATTTAAAATGTAATGTCAAAGCATGATTTGGTCTGGGAAAATTGATAGAACCCCTTGATGTATTGAGGGCTGAGTTTTGTGATCAATTTTTCCTGCTCTTTTAAAATATTCTTTAAAAATTCTCACCTGGAGACAATAGAAAATTGAGTTTAGCCAAAGAGGTTATTGTCAGTCAAGTAAAATTTAAAAAATGTCAAAGATGCAAGGGAGTTTATAGCATTTTCTATATTGTTTTTGAATTTATGATCTGTGTAATCTAATCTGGAAATGAAGAGAAGGGAAGGAAATACTGCTGAATCAGGAGGTGTAGAACGTCAACAGACCTGAGGTACCTATGAAGGAGAAGAGCAATCCTAGTGTAAACCTGGTAGAAGGCAAGCAGCTATGGCTTCCCAATGAATTCCTGAGGGCCAACAAGTCATATACATAAAGGTTTTAATTTAACTCATTTTTACTGAAAGGATAAATTAAAATTTATTGAGTGTATTTTACAAGATTTAAGTAACCATCTTTTAACCAAATGCTGCCAAGCTGTATTTATATCCTTTGATACATGTTTCAGATTGTGTCGACACCTTAAAATAGCAATGCTAATATGGAAAAGTCCTTCAGATTTAATTCATGAATGAAGTCTTTGCAATGAGTGAAATATAAGTGGTAGGAGTTTATGCTGTACTAATGTAAGTTTCACAGAAGTTGCAATAGAGAAAAGAAGATAAAAAATTGAGAAATTACACAATAGAATATGTTCGATTAATTCAAAATACTCTCATTCAGACCAGTGATTTACCTCCAATAAAGTAATGTAAACCATTACATGAACTTAAAATTTTAGTTTAAAATTCATCATTTTTGTACTTTTGTTTGTATTAATTTGATCATATGTTTTAGTATTGCAATGCTTTGATGGTTATATGGCTAAGAAATTGTTACCATTATTTTGCTTACACATATCTGTGATGTAATTAAAATAATTTTACCAGGAAAAGGGGGTCAAGCTTGAATAACAGCGTTACAGGTGATGTAAATATTTGGGATCATTTAAAGATATTAAATAATAATTCAGACGATAATTACGGGTCACCTAGTTAAGATGAATATTTGTATGTGAATTTGAAAATAAAAACTAAAATAATCCATGCTAGCTTCGTTTTGTGTGTTTCACCATTCTTAGCTATGTTCAAGTACATTGGAAATGCAAAAAGCCCTAATGAAAGCTATGATTAACCAGTTACATTTTTATAACTGAGGTCTAATTATAAGTTTAGAGATTTCCTTGCTTAACAAAGAAAAACCCATTGCTGCTGACAGCTGCATAAGCTATAAAACCTGGGAACTGACTAAGTAACAGAATTTGAAACAGCTGTGACACTGTCAGGGTAAAACCCTGCCATGTCTCTTATGTGAGGTGAGAGAAGATGTATCATTAAGCACACAACAGAATACATCTTTATATGAGAATTTAACAGTCCTCACAGGTTGTAAAATTATAACTGCCAATTTTTTAAACAAAAACGTACAAACTATTGTAGTTTTAAATAGAAAGAGAAGTATTGCAATCATAAAACTTTTCTTTATGCCATTCTTGATTCCTTTATGTAATGTGACTAGATTATTCCAGGTTGCAAAGACAGCTTAAGGAGTAGAATTTAGAGGTATCCCTGTGGCAGTTTAAGGTAAAAATATTTTGAAACATTAAATGTTAGCAATAAAATTTTCAAATTTTGATTGAAAGATAGCATTGAACTAAATGTGACATTCCCTCAAAATGCTCATGCTAAAACCCTAATTCCTATGTGATGGTATTTGGAGGCGGGGACTTTGGGTCATGATTAGGTCATGAGGTTAGAGCCCTCCTGAATGGGATTAGTGCCCTTATAGGAAGAGGCCAGAGAGCTAGCCAGCTCTCTTTCGTTTATGTGAGGATACGTGAAAAGTAAGATGTCTGTAACACAGAAGAGGGTCCTCCCTAGAACCTGACTATGCTGGCACCCAGGTGTTAGACTTCCATCCTCCAAACCTGTAAGAAATAAAATTCTGTTTTTTTATAAGCCACATGGTCTACTGTAATTTTTTATAGCAGCAAAGCTGATAAAGACAGAAATTGGTACCAAGAAATGGGGTGGTGCTATAAAAAATACCTAAAATTATGGAAGCAGCTTTGGAACTGCATAATGGGTAGAGGCTGGAAGGATTTTATTTTATTTTATTTTATTTCATTACATTTCATTTCATTTTGGCATCTGGCCAGTACTGGAAACATTTTAAAGTGCATGCTAAAAGAAGGTGAGATTGTCCCTGAAGGGACTACTAGAGGTAATCTGGTGAGGGCTCAAAAAGGAAAAAAGAACTGTAAAGAAAGCCTCCTTCTTAGTGTGTAAATAATCATTTACAGAATGTTGGTAGAAATACGGACAGTAAAGGCTGTTCTGATGAGGTCTTAGGCAGAAATAAGAAACATGTTTTTGGACAATAGAGAAAAGGTGATCCTTTTTACAAAGGAGCAAAAACCTTGGTAAAATTGCATTTATGTTCTAGTGTTTTGTGAAAACTTAATATTTAGCTTGTGAGATTTCTATGCAAAGTGTTGAAGGAACAGCTCAGTTCTTCCTGACTTCTTATAGTAAAATGTGAGAAGATAAAAACTACTTAAAGATGGAATTATTAAGTAAAAAGAAACTAGAACTTAAAAATTCAGAAAAACTTAGCCTATACATATTGCAGAGAATGAGAAAGCATGTTAAGAAGTGACCAAGTGACCGTTCGATAAAGAAATTAGTATAGGTGTAAAACACAGACTTAATCAGCTACCCCAGTAGAAAAAAATCCGGTATGAACTGAACAGAAAGTAAATAGGAAAACATAAAGGAAGATTGTTAGACTTCTCATCAGCTACCCCAGTAGAAAAAAATCCGGTATGAACTGAACAGAAAGTAAATAGGAAAACATAAAGGAAGATTGTTAGACTTCTCGGATTTAATAGGACAGGACCATATAGAAATCCAGCTGCAAAAAAAAAAAAAAAAAAAAAAATGTGTTCTATTCTTCAAGACAAGGGAAGAATGACCCCAAATTCGAATCAGAGATCACATGAGTCTGCCTTTTTGGTTTCCAAAGAAGAGACCCATCATTTTGCTGTCAGTAGGCAAGAGGACTCTGACCAAAGTCTTGGGGTAGGGTTGTCCAAAACCATGGAGTCTCGATCCCTGTTTGTAGAGATATGGTGGAGGCATTTCAACATATCTGAACTTAATTTTTTTTTTTTTTTTTGCATGATTAATAGTGCATTTCTGTGCTGTGGTCCAGGCCGCAGTCTTTTAGTAGGAGTAGTTGTCATTGTCTGCCTACAGAGACATTTGTTCAGGCTCTTCACGTGTCATCAAATCAGTGGATTCAGGTGTTTTGTTTGAAAAAATGTCCCAGCCCTTAGGGGAAAGGAGTTTACAAACATAGCAGTGTCTCTCAATAAAATAAAATAAGATAATAAAATAAAATAAGGATTTCCATTTAACTTATAAATAAAGGGACGAGATATCTACAGGACTTGGGATAAGACAGAAGGGTTGAACTGCCTAAAATTCATAGACAGTAAAAGTGACAATGCAGCCCTACTTGGTATAGACAGAGGTGTGAACAGTTAAAGAATAAGCTCATGTAGAAGAGGGTCTGGTTGTTATCTCTAGTGTTAGAACTGGAAGGCTACACCCACTAGCATTTCAGTACACAAGATATTTCAGGACTACTGGGAATAGGAGTCCAGAATCCTTCTGCTGAGATTAAGAAAGTGTCAACACAAAAACCTGCAAAATGTGTGCCAGTGGCTTAAATTAGAATTTGGGAAACAATGGCAAAGCAATTTTTAAATAAACTACTTTTCTCCTTCTTTGCATTTGTTAATTCCCTTAACAGCAGGCAGAACGATATTGCACGGAAAACCCCAACAGCAGTAGCTATGAATTAAAATAAAACTTGGAAATGTTAAACTCTTGAATTTAAGAAAGGTTCAGGGACACCTTAACCATTTATTTTGCATACAGTTACATTTTTATATGTTCAAGAGTGATAAATACTAAATAAAATTTCAAGTATTCTTTTTTTTTTTTCCTTTTTGTCTTTTTTCGTGTCCAGCAATGGATCGCAACCCTCAGTGTCGCGCCCGCACCAGACCGGGACCAGCAACAGGATCACAACCCTCAGTGCTGCATCCGTACCTCGCTCAGCCAGTGAGCGGGAACCGGTCTGTATGTGGGATCCGAACCCTCGGTGGGAGCACCGCCGCACTCTCAAGCGGCACACTGTAGCAGTGTGCCACCGGGCCGGCCCCCAAGTATTCTTTTTGAAAGTCTAAAATGAAAATTGGGAGTAATTCAAAAGCAATATATTGTAGTTTGGCAAAGTTGTTGCTTTCCTCGCAGTAGATAAAAATAATTCTGGGCCATCCAGTCAGATATAAACTTAATAAAATGTATGGTAATTAAAATATCTGCTTGAATGAAATTGAGTAAAGGATAAGACCCTGCAAGATGGAGAATGCTTTGCAAAGAATTGTCACACAGGTTTCTGACGTAGTGACATTTATTCAGAGAATTAAAGAATAAGAATAGTATGCTTTGCACTGATAGATTTGCTATAAAATTTGTCCAAACACAGCCATTTCTGAGGGAAAAGAGGATAACTCTTAATATGTTGAAATTTATCTAAAAACCTAATGAGTACGGTCATGCTAAACAAAGTTAGGTGAAAACTACATAAGGCAGAGAAAAAGGAAAGAAAAAATGAGAAAATGTTTGGCAGTCCATTTGCCTGGATTTTAATAGAAGGGGAGAGAGTGTTATAAAGATGAGATCCAAACGATAAATTGGACAAGAACAAAAAGAGACCGCACTGTCCTAAGGTAAAGAGCCCATATTTTATTTTAAGTGCAATAAGAAAGCATTTAAGTTGAAAATAAGATTATGTTATTCTTAATGTAGAAGTATTATTCTGACTATTCTGTGGAGAATGGATTGAAAGGATCAAGAGAAATATCAGGGGATGAGTTAGGAGGCTATTGCAATAAATCACATGAGAGAACAACCAGGATGTAAGTGGAGATCAGAAAAAGTAGACAGATTATAGATAAGATAAAATAGCAAAATATAAGAAAGACTGAAGCTTGGATATATAGCTGAGGTAGAGAAAAGAGTGCAAAAAGGCTCCAGTTTTTTTCTTGCCTCAATAACTGGATGAATTCTGGCACCAATTTCTGAAACACAGTAAGTTCGAGGAGGAAAAGATTAAGGGAGAGAAATCAGGATTTCTGCTTAGTACAGGTTTACAATGCATGAGAGATATCCCACAAGGAGATATCGAGTAGGGATTTAGATAAATGGGACTGAAGCTTAGAGGAAAAGTCTAGACTAAAGAGGTAAAATTAGAAAACATGAGCATAGCATGTTGACTAAGACAATATACATGATGCTTATTTCACCTAAAGAGATAGTAGGAAAAGGTAAAAATATTAAAGATCTGAGGTGCACTAATGAGATATGGCAATGAGGTAAAGGGTCTTGCAAGTAAAATGAACCAAACGTATAAGCAGAAAACCAAGAGCTTCTTGCCAGGGAACCCAGGAGAGGTCATTGCAAGAAGAAAGGATGGTTGGATATGTCTATAGCTCTTGAGGCATTTAATAAAGTGAAGTGAGAAGAATTGCCAATTTATTTGGCAATAAGATATTGAAAAAAATACATATGGTAGAAGCTGAATCCAGCCAGCTGGACAGATAAGCAAACAGCAAATTCAGAAGTTAAGATAGTCTGGGTGGCAATAATGCCAAGAAACACGACAAGGAACAGAACCGGGAAAATGAGGTACAAGATGGGAATCAATTCAGTGTAAAAAGGGGGAATTGTATTTGTTATTATTATTACAATTGCTATTATTACAGTAAAGGGAATGTCCTCGCATGAATCTATATTCTTCAGTGGGAGGAAGGGCAAGATAGAGTAGAAAGGAAGAACTCGATTTAACAAGGAACAGAACCGGGAAAATGAGGTACAAGATGGGAATCAATTCAGTGTAAAAAGGGGGAATTGTATTTGTTATTATTATTACAATTGCTATTATTACAGTAAAGGGAATGTCCTCGCATGAATCTATATTCTTCAGTGGGAGGAAGGGCAAGATAGAGTAGAAAGGAAGAACTCGATTTAATATAGCAAGAAGCAAAATCATTGAGAAAGAAAAAAAAAAAAAAAAAAACTCTTGAGTATAACAGACAGTGCTTTGATTGTGGAGCCACCGTGTTGTGAGAGTGAGAATGTACCTCTGATACCTCCAGCTGCAAAAGTGCCCCTGCTGGGTTCTCACACCCATCACTGCACTCGCATGAAAGCTACGCTATGGGTTCTCTTCAGCCACTGACTGAGTGCAGGAGCTACGCTGGTGCAGGCCCTTGCCTGGCAGACATGGAATCCTCAGACATGGACTCAGCATGAGGAAGCCTCAGTGGTCATTGCCAAACCTTCCTTAGGCAGAAAGTTAGCTCTGGAGACTTCACCCCGCTTTCCTGTCCTTCTCTTCACTTTGAGTCAGTCTTGCATTATTTAACGTCTCTCTCATTATTGTACAGCCCCCTTCTCATTTCCTCTCACACAGGTGGATCCAGGTTTCTTTTATCGAAGCTTTAGATGAAATCTAGTAAAAGACCTGTCTTGTGCTTCTCAGAGGTTGTGGACTGAAACAAGTAATACCGACAGCGGTCTGAGAAAATAAGCAGGAAATTGTGGATTTGAAATTTGGTTCCCGGATCTATGTATCCTCTTATGGACACGGGACCAAACAGAGGTCACTGACAATAAATACAGTCAGCTCTCTATGTACTTGGCCTCTACATCCCTGTGTTCAGCCAACCACAGACCAAAACAGTTGCAAACAGTTTTTCTTGTCATTACTTCCTAAACAGTATAATATAACAACTGTTTACACAGAATGTACATTGTATTAGATATTACAATTTACAGATTATTTAAAGTATACAGGAGGATGTTCCTTGGTTATATGCAAATACTAAGCCATTTTATTTTAGAGACTTGGGCATTGTGGATTTTGATATCTGAGTGAGGTCCTGGGCCCAATCACCCACAGATACTGAGGGATAACTGTACACTGGCTCTGAAGCAAAGTACTTCATTTTTTTCAGAATGTTTTCTTTAAGCTGGTTTTTCATATCTGCCTTTAGTAGGCTGTTCATGCATTCTATGAGGGCACCTGTCTCTGGATGATAAGGGCAGAATTTGAAAAATTGAAAAAGTTGCAGACAACATATGAAAAATTTCAATATATATATATATATATAAATTTTCAGCATAGATATGTCGTGAATTCTGGGTACCTGAGGTTGCTGAGTGATGAACATATAAATAGCTTTATAGCTTTTGAGAAATTAATCAATGAGATAAATGAATCTTACCAGTGAAAACTAAAAGATTTTGGGTATTCCCAATTATTGGAAAAATAGTTCTTAAAAGATGTGCATATACATGAAGGTGGGTGGTAATTGTGGTACTGGTGGGGGGGTAGGGGGTTATTGGAGAACGTTAGTCAATATAAGTAACAGATTATGACTCAAGCTAAACACGCCCCTTCTCTGGCTATTCCAAGGGTTGTGTAGAAGGATTCGCATCTACCTACCAATCTTTCTGCTGGCACAACACCTCCTCCCTGAATCCTCACTCCACGTGAGGTGGAAGTGCAGAATTACCTATCCAACACGTCTTCACAAATTATAGGAGAGAGTCTCTCGCATAAATTATCAGAGAAGGTGAATTTGAGGCAAATACAAGCCAACTAATGTTCAAGCCAATTAATGTCCAATAATCCAATATAGCTGGGAGAACTATCAAATGTATTTGAAGGAGAAGATTGAAAGAGAATAGTCATTTTAGAATGATTTCCAAGCAATGGCATTATAGACTAGCCTTAGACAACTTAGCACATTTTTAGTAGTTTAGCTCATAGAGGACAACAATGCTTTCTGACCAAGTTACTCTTACTGCTACTGTCAAAATGAAAAATATTCAAATGTCACACTCAAATGGGCTAATAGTACATTTGACCGAGTTGTATCTACTATCTTTCCTTATAGGGGAAAATTATTAAATTTTTATTTCATACTTCTATCATATAGACAAGTAGACTAACCTAGTACTGCGTAACTAGCACTTTTGTAGAATAGTAAAAATAACCCATTCTTAATACACACAAAATTGTTCCTTTGGCTCTAGTAATTGCCACTTGTCACAAATTGATTAAATCAATATAGTTGGATCCAGTTCAGTGGCTAGGACTGAAATAATCAGAAAATTGCTAAGTAAATTAAATTAATTTAATAATCCTAATGACTAAATCAGATTTAATTATCTTATGTAGGTTGGGAAAAATCTATTTCAAAGCAGTTGACTATTACTTTTGTTTACAGATGAAAATTAATCAGTTGTGGAAGTTCATCATACAAACATCCCTACTGAGCTTGTTGGAATTGAATCTGGAACTATACAAAATTAGCTGTTGGCTTTCTCAGATTTAAAAAGTTGAATAGTCCTGGGGAACAATATAGGTTTTCAGAAATTTATGATAATTTTTTATCAGTAACAGAAAAGTATACATAGAATTTGGTTATATAGAAAGGTTCTCATAGTGTCTGGAAATACAGCAGTAATCCAGAAATATATTTTTTCTGCTCTTTTTATTCAGCTGCTCTCAGTATCATAGTAAAAATTAATCAGTAATGATAGTTTTGTATACAAATAACATTCCTCAGATTGTGATTATGAAAATTAATGTTGACTTATCAAACTATGGCTCATGTTACCATATGTGACAGAGAGAAATTGGAGAGTACCATGGCTAAATAAAACTCAATTCAATTGGAAACATGTGTAAGTTTGATTATATTTTATGAATATTTTGAACTGGTAATGATGAAGCCTTTTGACCTAACTAGAACTAAATTGTAACAGCTGTGATATCTCAATCCCAACCCATGTCGAATGAGCCCAGCACTTACAACATCTGTTCTGCAGTAGAAGAAGGCTAATTACTGCAATCTCAATGACATTCAAGTAAAATTGCCAGATTCCAATAGAAAGAAAAAGCAAGTTAAAACAATTTAGTATCTACTAAAGTAAAAGCCTTTATTATTTCCTAAATGAAAAAATAAGAACTTTACAGTGAAGAATTTCATCATGTTAATATGTTTAAACTTACTTGCAGTATTTATTCTCTAAATGAATAAATATATAAATGAATGGATAAATAGATAAACCAACACAACTTCTGGAATTCCTCCAAGTACAATCAGAGGGCTGGTTCATAAGTCCCTTTGTAAATATTTTGTACCTTTTCCAAAAGAAATATAGTGTATATTCAGAAAATAATTTTAAGGCATTCATGTACTCTGACATCTCCATTTTCATGTATGTAAGGTTAAAATGTCCATTTTAGGATTCAGGTTTTATTTTGTGTATGTGTTCATGTTAAGAAACAAAAAAAATGATAACAATAAAAATAGCATAATATCTATAATTGAAATTAATACATCACACATTAAAGTCTTTAATTAGAAAATAAAAAATAGAAAAAAAATCAATTAACTCAAATCCTTGAGACAAATATAAATTGTTCATGTGTAGATCTCAGGGAAAGTGAAAATCCATCATCAGCCATATTTATGGCATATGTTATGCAATGTATGAATCATGATATAACATCTATCTCTGTAAAAATTTCTATTTAAAGTCATTGAAATGTTCTGTGCTTTGGGATTTGAGAATGAATCAGAGATGTTTGTAGATACATTATAACATGACATTGGATGTTGAAATAAAGAGGTTTCAGGTGAGTAAATATCAAGAAGAGAAAAAAGAAAGAACATCTGCTGTGACACGGGTTGTGAATAAATGATGAATAAAAGGGAGAAGACAGTAAGCATTTATGGAAGATTTTAGTAAACTTTTAATCATGGATGGCATTGCTTTTAAGACAAAACAATTTTGATGATTTAATGATGGACAGGATTCTTCAATTAAATCCCCTCCTTGTCATCTCTGCAAATGTCTCACATATACCAGCCTAATTCTGCACTGTTCGCCACCAACACCTTGGCCAGTGACAATATCACTTTGGACCTGTTCTCCCATGGCTGCCTTTTAAGTGATTTCTCAAGCTTCAGTCTTGTTCCTTAATATAAAATAGAGTTGTCTCTTCAGTCTTGTTAATTCATTCCTCCCATTTGAAAAATATAAGTTTAAGTCTTATTTTAGTGATGTTTGAAATTCAAAATAAATCATATTGACAAAATACAAACATATAAACATTAGGACAAATTCTGCTTTGTTTTCAAATCCTTACAACAAATCCCATGTTGATTGCTAGCCTTCCGGAAAAAGTGAAAATATTCAGTCCAATGTAGAAAGTCCTTTGTGATCTAGTTCAGTCTGGACATGCCAGATTAATTGCTTGCAGCATGTCATAGTTCATTCCAAGGTCACATGGTTCTGAATGTCCTATCATTTTTCTGTATACATAATACTGCTTCTTGCCTTCAGGCTTTCCTTTAAAGTCACTTTGTCTGAATATCTTCTAGTCTCATATCAATTCTCATATTATTTCACCAACTTCCACAAAAAGAATGTTCCTCAACGCTTTTTTCTCTAAAGCCTAATTGTTTGTATTCATTCTCATCATATATATATATATATATATATATTTTTTTTTTTTTTTTTTTTTTTAAGTTTCTTGTTAAAATCAAATAAATTAACAAGTCAACCCAACCTAATTAATCGCATACATCATGTTTTTCATTCTGCTCCACATAGCTTGGGCAATAAGGATAAACAATTAACAGACATGAAAACAACAGTCATTTTAAAAAATAATCAAAGCACATTTGTAGTTTACTTATTTTGTAAGTCCTTTAAGATCCATTAAACATATCAATGCTGACATTTTTTCTACACAGGCATGTGTTAATGACTTGGGCTTTGAAATTCCTTTTCTTTCTCCATCTTTATGCCTTTCTCTCAAACTTTCCTTGTGGTCTACTCCTATTCTTCACCCCCAAACAGCACGTGCTGTCTGACAAATACATGAGTGATATTTTTAACTGTTCTCTGGAAGAATACTGTAAAGGCTTGAGTGGAAGAGTTCCTGCACTACTAGGATTGTGGATTTTCTGTCTCTGGCCAGGAGAGGAAGGAAGTGAGGTGAGAGCATGCTCCCCTACCCGAGCTGCAGAGCTGGAACACAGGAGAACCTGAACTATGGGATGATCAAGGTCATGACGAATAGGCCCTGGATTCACGGGCTGAATTTCAGGCATTTGGGAGTTTTGTTAGGAAGAAGGAGGGTGATGGGAAACAAAAGATTTAGCTCATCTTTTATCCTATGTATGTATGACTAAAATTTACCACTTAAAACCCTCTTTTGAAATTTCATGCAATAATTATTTCTATCTCTCCCAGTTGACTATAATATAATGTAAACTATCTGGTGTTCCGATTTGTAACCCTGCAATCTAACACAAAACTGTGCAATCAACATGTAATGACTACATGTATAAATTCACTTGAAAGAAATCCTGGTGTAATAGAAAGAACATAGATGATTTGGTGTTAGGTCATTCTGGATTAAAGTTTTAAATCTTACAGTTAGCATTTCTGTGGCATTAGGTAAAGAAGATAGTCTTTCTGTGTCACAAGTACTTTCTCATCTGTAAAACTGGGCCAATGAATGTCACTTTGTGGGACTGTTATTGATGATTAGGATAATGTATTTTAATGTAACAAATACCATATAAAATATAGAGAAATAAGTAAATATTATTGTCTCTTTATTCTCATTGCTGTTGTCACACCAGTTTACTTAAATTGGAAAAAAATAAAAAATAAAAAACACTTTAAAGGGACATTTGACCCTTCAAAAGTAAATCAATAAATTTGGTAACCAGTGTCTATCTCCGGTGGCCTTAATTTATGGTTATTCCATCAATGCTTTGGACTCTGGTAAGAGAGCGGTTATAATTCCTTATTTAACAGAACCACATAAAAATTATAGTTTGTAGTAAAATTATACTTTGTAGTAAAAAAGTGAAAAGATTCTTGATTTTCTAACTTTAAGAGACTTATTTTAGAATGCTTTTAAATTTAAGGACATTGAAAAAAATTAGGCTATTTTGGTTTATACAAAAACAATTACATAAATTAGAATGTGATTAATTTTACGAAGAAAAAGCTAACTTTGAAATTGAGCCTGGTAAGAATTGATCAAGAATCTTTGTCATAATAATATTTTTGCAATACTTTTCAAGTTTCAGGCAATACAGAACTTTGGTCTAGCATATGATGTGACTGTTTATAAATAATTTTCCTCACTGTTGGGTGCCAATAGACTCAGGGCCACTCAGCCAAAAAATTACAAAATTACTACCTTACGTGATCATTTTTGTCATTTAGGTTTTCAGAGAACCTGCAGTTAGAACAAATGCTATTTTGAAAAAAAATGTGTGTTTGGCAGAACCCACGATCTTATATTTGAAACTCAGTGTTTCCGAATTGATTTCTTTCTTTTCTTTTCAAAAGTAGACCATGATTGCTATGGATAATTTAAAATGTTCGTAATATAAATTTTCTTTTAAAAAGTTATTCTGCAGAATTTGGAGGAGAATATTTTTGTTTTTCTGTAGTTTTACGAAAAAAAATTACTCATAAAAATACTTTTATGTTAAAGGTAGAGTTAACATTTAAAACAGCAATTTATCCTCTGGATATCTACTCAAGATAAGTAAAAACATATACCTATACAAAACTTGTACACAAATATTTATATCGGCATTACTCATAATTTTTAAGAAATGGAAATAACCCTTGGGCCGGCCCGGTGGCGCACTGCTACAGTGTGCCGCTTGGGAAGCACGGCGGCGCTCCCGCCGAGGGTTCGGATCCCACATACAGACCGGCTGCTCACTGGCTGAGCGAGGTGCGGGAGCAACACTGAGGGTTGCGATCCCGTAGCCGGTCACGAAAAAAAGACAAAAAGGAAAAAAAAAGAAAAAAAAAAAGAAATGGAAATAACCCAGATATTCATAAACTGGTGAATATATAAGTAAAATGTTATATAATCACACAATAGAATATTATTTGGCAATAAAAAGAAATGAAGTTCTTGCTCATGCTACAACTGTAGGGTATGTGAAAGAAGTCACTAAAGACCACATACTATATTGTCTTCTTTATGTAAAATTTCCAGAATTGACAAACCTATAGAGACAAAATATAAAGGCCTGGTTATCAAGGTGTAGAACTATGGCTAATGTCAGAATCCTGCCGATGTGGCCAATTGTAGCTCTCTTAATCCTGTTCGTGATGCCAATTGTGGAGCTATTTTACCTGCCCATAATCCTGCCAACTGGGCCAATTGTTGAGCTAGGGCTGGGGCTGGAGCTGACAGACCCCTCAAGTTGGTTCACAGACTGGATCACAAACCTTTCACATGCCACGCTGGGTCCCCAGACCCCTTACATGCAGGTCTATGTGCTAGGTAACTGGCAAACAGGTCCTTGGAAGCTGTAGGTTGGAAAGCATGGCTGCTTGGTGCAGCCGCCGCCAGAGACAGTAAACTCTAGCCAAGGTGGTGGCACTGCACAGGCGCACTAACTCCACCCACACACACAATTTGTTTACTGAACCACCGACCAGCCCTGAGGTGAGAGGGCCTGATTAAATTATTCTATTTTCCCAACAATCCACCCCTTCCAGGTCCCTCGCCCTACAATCTAAGCATTCAGTCTTCCATAATGTTCCCTTAGCAAGGATAAATGACACTTACATTTACATAACCTATTGTCCATTCAATATGCCTTAAGGCTTGTAGTTCTGTCCTTTTAACTATTAACCACATATGTCTAGTTAGTAGTCACCATTGGTGTGATCCTCCATGGGAATCCTGTCGTCATACTGATGGAAAGTTCAATGCACATTCAGTAGACGATCACACCAATTTATGTATGTATCCAGTCAACTCTGGTGCAGTGCCTGCAGCCAGAACACTATGGGTGAAAAGACAGAAGAGTTATTGGTACCAATAAGGGAAGTTCTCACCCCTCTGATAAGATACATGCCATTTTGCCATCCTGAGAAAAGATGGTTGCAGGAATAGGTATCTTACCTGGCTTATGATACCATACTTTATCTGCTACCACTGTTGGACCTATAGGTTCTACATGTAACAGTACAGGGGAACTCATAATTAGCCATAATTATAATACAAATGTGCCCTTTGGAATAGAGCACTTATCTGTTCCAGGCCCTGTTACCTTTATTCGAGGAAGCCAGGTACTTGTCACCCAAGGTGAAACTTGCAAGCCTTCCTCTAATCCTTTACCACAAGTCCCTATTAAACCTACCCAGCATATATGGGGGGCTTTTATTCTCCAAGGCCATTCCCATTGTACCGTCTGTCCCTGTTGCAAAAAAGTTGGGGCCAGTAAGAGAATATTTCCATTCTTGCCATATCCTGGCTTCAAAATCTTATCTTTAGTAGTGATTTGCAGTTGTATAGATGCTGCAGCCCTATACAGAGCTTCCACTGCAGAGGGTCTGCCCTTGCGGGGTCCCTCATTTAGAATCCTGACTATTGGCCATAATTGCCATGTCCACCCCTTCAAGGGTGGGGGTTGGGTAGAATACCTTACTCCCTTTTTAAAAAGAGCATTGTGCCATTCAATCATTCCCCCTGTCTGAGGATGATATGGCACATGTAACTTCTACTGAATGGACAACTGGGAGGCCCACCTCTAAACCTCATGTCCAGTAAAATGGGTTCCATTATCACTTTTTATAACTACAGGCCGACCATACATATCCATAAGGCTATTCAGTGCCTTCACAGTGTTTACCTGGCCTGGAGCCTTGCAAGGCCATACAAACAGAAGACCAATAGCTGTATCAACAGCAGTGAAGAAGTATCTGAAATTCTCTGACCTTGGTAGTGGTCCGACAAAGTCCACTTGCCATCGAGTCAAGCACACCCTTCCTAGAGTTATTTGCCCATCTGTATGGGGCACCCGCAGAGGGTGTGAACTCTCTTGAGTACATACTAGACAAGCATGAAAGGCATTCACTACATCTTCCCACTTTATAGGCAAGACTCATCTTTGAGCCACCATCCACATGGTTTTACTGCCAGCATGCTGCATTCGTCGATGTAACCATTGGGCTACATCAGTAGCTGGAGCTCTCTCCAGCCATCTTACCTTAGCCAAGGTATCGGCTTCATCATTTCCTGGACTGGCTAAGGGGAAGTGTCCTGTGATATGGAAAAGAGTTACTTCTTTCTCATGTCCCAATTCCCCTAACTCTTGCCACATGGCTTATCCCCACAGGGGACGGTGGCCTATCATCCACCATTGATACTTCCAAGTAGAAATCCAAAGGGTTAAACCTTTGTACACAGCCCAGCTGTCAGAACAGATGGTTAATGACCCAGGCTCATTCTTTATCACCATCCATACTGCTCTCAAGTCTGCCCATTGACTGCTTTGCCCTGTGCCATTTTCATACCACATGGTACCTGTTAAGGGCTGGAAAGCAACAGCTGTCCATGATGCTGAAGCTCCCATGCTAGAGACATCTGTATACCAAGCTTGCTCTGTGATAGGTCCCTGACCCACATGGAAAGGTGTAGCCTCCACCTCCATGGGTAACGGTTGTGTCAAAGTTTCCTACAAAACCCTCTACTGGGCCTAGCACAGTTTGCAACTCTTTGGACAGAGGACTCATTGACACAGTGCTCCTTTGTTCTATATATGCTCCCCATTTAGACAGAGTGGGAGTCTGAGCTATGCCCATTTTAGGGTTGGTTGCCCATGGGCACAGCCAACCTATTATGGGGTATGTCATTCTTACTAGGATTTTGGCAGTTCCTGTGATAGCTTCAGTGCCTATCAAGGCAGAATATACAGCTGCTAACTGCTTTTCTATTCAGGTGTAGCCCACTTCAGTGCCCTTCCAGAGCTGAGACCAGAATCCCACAGGTGTGCAGAATCAGTCCTTTCTCTGCCACAAACCCCATCCTAACCCCTCCTGGGCTTTATGTACATCTAATTCAAATGGCTTAGTGGGGTGGGCCAGTTGTAAATTGGTAGCCCGGTAAGCCTGTTCTACTTCCTCAGTCCAATCCCAAAGGGCTCCTTTCTTTGTCAATGCATATAGTGGGCATGCCATTTGGGCCATATGGGGTACAAAAGCTTTCCAATACCCCAAAAGTCCCAAATATGTCTGTAGCTGAGCTACCATTGTGGGTCGAGGGTATGCCTGTATCTTATCTATAATAGCTTCTGGGATTACCCAATCAGACCTCTCCCAGGAATTTGACTGACAGCCCAGGTCCTTGCATTTTGGCTGTGTTCACAGCCCACCCACATTGTTGCAAATGACTTAGCAGTGTTGGAGCTGCCTGGGTTGAATCTGCAAGAGAATCAAAGGTTATTAACACATCATCAATGTAGTGAAACATTGTAACCGTGCTGGGCCTAGTCCACTTGGCTACGTCCCCACCCACCAAACCATGACAGATGGTTGGGCTATGCAGATTTCCTTGGTGCAATACTTGAAAGGTCCATTGTCTTCCTTCCCAGCTTAAGGTGAACTGATCTTGGCTATCAGCTGAGATTAGAATAGAGAAGAAAGCATTTGCAAGGTCCAATACATAATGATAAGTCCCTAGATGAGTCATCAGCTGATCCATCAAGTTGTGAACTGAAGGCACAGCTGCATGCAAAGGAGGCACTACTTTGTTCAGTTCTTCATAATCTACAGTCATTCTCCAGGTACCATCAGACTTTTTCACTGGCCATACTGGAGCCTTAAGTGGGTTCTGAGCTGGACTAATAATGCCAACTTTATCTAATTCCAATATAATGGCACTTATCTCTGTATGTCCTCCTGGTAGGCGATACTGCTTTACATTAACTACACATCTTGGCTGGGGTAACACCTATGGGTCATGTTTAGCATATCCTCCTAACACAGACTTTACTGTCCGTATTCACAGCCGAAACTCTCCAACTATTGTTTGCAGGTGCAAACCATAAAGTACATCTATACCCAAGATGTATTCGGTGATGGGGGATACATATACAGTATATACACGAGGAGATAATCTTAATATGCCCAATGACAATGACACAGCTTTGACTTCAGTAGTATGTTCTCCATAGCCATCTGTATGAACTGTGGCCCCTGGAAACTTATCTGGATTGCCATACATCAGGCTACGTTTTGCACCTGTATCCATCAATGCCAAAACACGCTGCACACTCATCCTCAACCAGTAGATTGCCAATTCAACATGAGGCCTCTTGTCCTCACCTGCCACAAAAAGATGAGCACCTTGGCCTGCTCTCTAATCAAAATGGAACAGTTCATCTGCCTCCTTGGGAGCAACCAAAGAGTCCTTTAAATCCACTGAGCATACCTTGCTACCTGTTTCCTGATGTTTGGTGAAACACTGTTCAGGGCGCAATTGCTGCCACAAGGCAAACAGAACTGCATTTGGCTGCTGGCCAATTTTCCTTTTATCAACCCGTCCTGCAAGCAAGTCAAGCCACATCTGCTTACAGCTAGTCTTACTTGGTCCCTTTGGGATAAAATCATGAGCATTTCTTGGGGGTTTGGTCTTGGCCACCTTTTGGGCCCCTTTTGCTTATCTTTTCTCCTCTACTTCACCCAAGATGGCTGTCATGGTCGTTACTTCATGTATAAGACTAGCAATGTATGGGGCCAGTATGGCCATCAGTGACCCAAAGGACATTGATGGGGCATTTTGCAACACTATGTCTCTCATACTGCCTGTAAAATTCTCATCATCTGGGCCATGAGTGTTCACATTAAACATGGACTGCTGCATCCCCAGCTTCCGAATGATTTGGACCAGCTCAGCATACATTTGCCATTTGCTAACAATCTTGGGCAGTTCTCCAGCATTTGCCCACATGGTTCAGGCAGCTGCACTCACCCAGTCCATCAAGGAGTGATTACCTCGTCCTTGTACATATCTGTGGCTATTCTGCAGCCGCTGCCTCATGGATGGGTGTATGGTGAGGGAGGCCAACTTCCCCATCTCCTCACCAGAGCACATCACACTATACACCCCTAGGTACCATAACCACAACATCCAAGCAGTCAGAGTCTCCCCATGTTTCTGCCTGAACTGTCTCCCCAAGTCAACCAGTTCAACCTGGGTATACGGGACATAGGTGGTGAACTGGGTCACCTGTGGATCACCCGAGTTTGTCTGTCCAGCCCCCTAGGCTGCTCATGCCTCAATTTCTTGTGCACAACAGGTCGTGCCTGGAGATGCATGGATTCCCCCAACTCACCACGGGGTTGGTTGACTACTGTGGTGTGAGAAGCAGGAGTGGCCAGTCGCTGCACATCATCCTCCAGGATAATTGTCCTTGCTTCCAACAACTCTGCTTTCTGCAGCAAATCTCAATCAGTTTGCAGGGTAGTGAGCAGCAGCCAGGCTCCCATCAGCAAAAAAGTGGCCACCAGGCACCACATGCTCAAGGGTAGCCACATTTCCTTCCCTTCCCAAGGGGTTTTGCATTGTAGTACCTGGTCTATGCTGCCTTGCAGGACAGTGTGCAGCAACCAGATCCCAGTCAACGGGAAGGTGGCCATAGGGCAGAGCATATTCAAAAATAGCCACATTTCCTCTTTCTTCCAAGGGCTTTTGGCTCCTGAACCTGCTCAGAATCCTGCCAACTATGCCAATTGTAGTGCTATGGCTAATGTCAGAATCCTGCTGACATCACCAATTATAAAGCTACACGACTACACTAGTTGTTGGGCTCTTTTACCTGCTTGTAATCCTGGCGACTAGGTCAATTGTCAAGCAAGGGCTGGGTCTGGAGCTCACAGACCCCTCAAGCCCATTCCAGACCGGGTCACAGACCCTTCACATGCCAGGCTGGACCCCCAGACCATTCACATGCTAGGATGGTCACCAGACCCCTCACATGTAGTTCTATGAGCTAGGTAACCAGCAAACAGGTCCTTGGAAGCCATAGATTGGAAAGCATGGTCGCCTGCATGGCACCACCACCTTGGCTAGTGTTTACTGCCTCAGGCTGCTGCCATGAATACAACCATGCTTTCCAACCTAAGGTTTGCTGGTTACCTAGCTCATAGACCTGCGTGAGAGGGTTCTGGGGACCCAACCTGGTGTGTGGAGGGTCTGTGACCCAGTCTGGACAATGGGCTTGAGGGGTCTGTGAACTCCAGACCCAGCCCTAGATCAACAATTAGCCCAGCTGGTGCAGGATTATGGGTAGGTAAAATAGCCCGACAACTGGCATAGCTTTACAATTGGTGTCACAAACAGGATAAAGAGCCCATAGAGCTACACGGGGGTTGGGGTGGTGGTAATGGGTGAAGGGAGCAACTGTTAATGGGCATGAGGTTTCCTTTTTATTGTGATGAAAATGTTTTAAATTAGATTGTGCTAATGATTTCATGAGTCTGTAAAAATACTAAAAAACACTAAATTGCATACTTAAAACATGAGAATTCTGTTATGTAAATTATATCTCAAAGCTGTTAAAAATATATACATGTATATATAGTCACCTGTCTCTTAACGATGGAGATACCTTCTGAGAAATGCATTGTTAAGTGATTTTGTGATTTTGTTGTGCTATTGTGCAAACATCATAGAGTGCATGTACCTACACAAACGTAGATGATATAGCTACTACACGCCTAGGCTATATGGCATAGCCTATTGCTCTTAGGCAGCAAACATGTTGTAAGTTATCTGATTGGGCTGAGGAAGAGAGAGGGGAGAAAGAAAGAAAATGACTTAAAAAACAAAGGGATTAATTTAGAAAAAGCAGCATATATACTGTATTAGTCCATTTTTGTGCTGCTATAACAGAATACCTGAGACTGGGTAATTTATAAAGAACAGAGGTTTATTTGCTTACAATTTTGGGACAGCTGCATCTGGTGCAGGTCTCAGGCTGCTTCTACTCATGGCAGAGGGCAGCAGGCAGCTGGTGGGTATAAGCAGATCACATGGTGAGAGGAAGCAAGAGACAGAGAAAGGGGAGGTGCCAGGGTCTTTTAAACAACCAGTTCTAGCAAGAACTAACAGTGAGAACTCACTCACTACCCCCATCCCCCAAGGAGAGAATCAATCCATTCATGAGGGATCCACCCCCATGACTCAAACAGCTCCCAGCACTGCCACACTGGAGATCAGATTTCCACATGAGTTCTGGGAGGACAATGCATCTAAACTCTATCACCTGTCAAGCATGTTACTGTACTAAATTTGGTAAGCAATTGTAACCCAATGATAAACATTTGTGTATCTAAACATATCTAAACAGAAAAGATATAGTAAAAATATGATATAAAGATAAAAAAAAATGGTACACTGGTATAGAGCAGTTTCCATAAATGAAGCTCACTTTCTGGAAGTTGCTCTGGGTGAGTCAGTGAGCGTGCAGTAAGTGAAGTTCTAGGACACTACTGTGCACTACTGTACACTTTATACACACCGTACACTTAGGTTACACTAAATTTATAAGAAATGTTTTTCATCCCTTAATAAATTAACCTTAGATTATTGTTACATTTTAATTCATATATATTTTTTATTTTTAACTTTTTGACTCTAGCACTTAGCTTAAAACACAAACACATTATACAGCTGTACAAAAATATTTTCTGTCTTTATATTCTCACTGTGTAAGCTTTTTTCTATTTAAAAAATTGTATTTTATTATTTTACTAGTTAAAATTTTTTGTTAAAAACAGACACAAACACACATATTAGCCTAGGCCGACAAGAAGTCGGGATCATCAATACTACTGTTTTTTGCCTCCCCATCTTGTCCCACTGGAAGGACTTCAGGGGCAATAACGTGCATGGAGCTGTCATCTCCTATGACAATGTCCTCTTCTGAAACATCTCCTGAAGAACCTGCCCAAGGCTCTTCCTGAAGGGCTGTCACTATTTTCAGAAATATGTTCACGGTGGCTTTCTTGGTTTGCTCCTTTTTGTAATCACAGATTTGCTTGTAAGCAGATAATGCATCATAAACATTTCTCTCTACTAATGAAAACACTTTGAAGGTAGTGTTGATGTTTTTAAACTTCCTAAGAAGCTTATTGAGGTCTGCAAAAGCTTCTGCTAAACCTTTCACTGTGAATTTTCTTGGGAGTTCTTTTTCTTTTTCATCTCCCGCAGTTTCCTTTCCTCTTGACTCTTCTTCAGCTGTGTGTTCCTGTTCCAGTTCCAACACCCCATTAGTCAGTTCCTCAGGAACCCCCTGCAGAAGTTCCTCAGTGTCAACCTCATCCACATCCAGATTAAAGTTGTTTAACAATCTCAACCACAGCCACAGGTTGTTGGTTTTTGCAACTTTCTCACCCTGGGTAAATCCTTTGAAGTCATGGATAACCTCTTAAGTGTCTTCTTTCAGATGCCTTTTATACACTCCTTGGTAGCATCACCTCAATCCCAAGTGAGGTTCTTGATGCAGTTATAGATGTTGTAACTCTTCCATAATTGCACCAGTGTCTTCTCAGTTTTTTTTCTTAGTTTCAGCAATAGCATGGCAAAAGTTCTCCTCAGGTCATAGGCCTTAATAGTTGCTATAAGTCCTTGATCGATTGGTTGAATTAAAAAGATAGTGTTTGGAGGGAGAAATATTACTTTGATATTGGGATGAAGATCACCAATAAAGGGAGGATGTGCAGGAGGATTATCAACAACAAGCACAATCTTAAAAGGCATATTATTCTCCAGACAGTACTTGACCATTTCACTGGCATAGCAATTTAGAAGGGCATCATGGAAAAGGAGCTAGGTAATCCGTAATTCTTATTGATCCAGTAGTACACTGGCAGTGTGTGCTTATTGATATGCTTGAAGGCCCTGGATTTCTCATTGTGTCAGATCACATAGAGTTTCAATGTGTATCTTGCAACATTGACCCCAAGAAAGGCTGTTATCCTGTCCTTAAAAGCCTTGAAACCTGGCATTGACTTGGTCACCTTATGAATGAAAGTCCTTTCAGGCATCTGTTTCCAGAATTGGGAGGTTTCATCCATACTGAAGATTTGTGCTAGCAAGTAATTTTCCTCCGCAATCAGCTGATCTAGAATTTCAGAAAATTCTTCAGCTACCTTTACATTAGCACTCACAGACTCACCACTCAGTTTTACAGTAGGTAGTGAATAACAATTCTTGAATAGTTTTAAACACCCAGAGCTAGCAGAAAATTCAACATGTAATTTAGTCCAGTCTTTTCTTTCAACATCACAGCAAAACTTTTGTTCTGGCTGTGATATGGTGCTGAGAGATTAGGTTTCTGTGCCTGGTCTTCAATCCAGGTCATTAGAAGTTTCTCCACATCTAATATAGGCTCTTTTACAGATTTTGTTAGTCTCATTGCCACCAATGAAGAAGATCCTTTAACAGCTTTTATCACTTTGTTCTTATTCTTTAAGATTGTAGCTATGGTGCAATAGGGCATGCTTGACTGGTGAGCAGTAACCATCACTGATTATCCACCTTTGTAGTCCTTAATCATTTTTAATTTTGTTTCCACAACTATCACTAGATGTGGCTTTATACTGGCAACATTAGCAGTGGACTTTGTATGCTGAACTCAACAACATGAGATTAAATCAAGGACAATAGAAAATGATTCAATCAAGAGACCTAGTAAACACAAGAAATATGAAGCTGCTTCCAGTGTAACTGGGCATACTGTTTTATAGTAAGCACATTTTTTAAAAGCAAGAGTGCACTCTAAAATAATAAAATGTACTGTAAAGTAAATACATAAACTAGTAACATACTCATTTATTATTATTGTCAAGTTTTATGGACTGTGCATAATTGTATGTGCTATACTTTTATATGACCAGCAGCACAGTAGGTTTGTTTACAACAGCATCACCACAGACACATGAGTAATGCATTTTGCATTACTTGGCTACATTTGGCCACTTACAGCAAAATGAGAGAAGAGAGAAATGTTTAAAAGATGAAATTTATAACTAAAAGAGAAACAAAATAAGAAGATTTTCTAAACGTTCAGATTGTTCACATAAAGAATAAAAAAGCATGTTTGGGAGAGAATATGAAGGGCATAACCAAGCAAACATTTGCTGAAGGGATTAATATGGATAGAAGGGAGCCAGGTGCTATTTATCAAGACAATGGGAGAATGACCCCCAAAGCATTTCAGCAATCTTTAAGGTAAGCTAAGACTTTGAGGGCAAGGTTTCCAGAGAGGTGCTCTTGGGACCTCAGCATTTGCTGCTCTGCACTGCCTTGGGAATCTGTCCCCTAAATTCTGGTGCAGTACTCCTTGGTCACTCTGGCCATAGCTCACACAGGTTCAGATGTGGCCTGACCCACTGCTCCAGAAGGTATAAGCCATAAACCTTGGTGGCATTTAAATTGTGCTAATTATGTAGGCACACAGAATGCAAGAGCTGTGAGGCCAAGATGATCTTCACCTAGATTTCAAAGGTGGGTGTGGACAGCCCAGGGGCCCAGGCAGAAACTTGTCGCAGGCACAGAGCCACTACAGAGAATCCCCACAGGGCAATACCTTGTGGAGCAATGGGAGGAAGACCATTCCCAGGACCCCAGAACTTGTGCATGCAGCTCTTCTCAGCCTTGGAGAGCTGCAGGCACAAGAACAAGAATCCAGCCCACAAAAGCTGCTGGGTGTACTGATAGCAGCAAAGACACAGGGGCAGGGCTGCTTGAAGCCTTGGTGGTCCAACCCCTGACTCAGTGTGCCCAGGATATGGAACATGAAGTCAAAGTAGATTATTCTCCAGGTTTAAGACTTAATGCTGTTTTCTCTGTTGGATTTTGGACTTACTTAGGACCAGTTACTCCTTCTTTTTTCCTATTTCTTACTTTTGGAATAAAAATGTCTGTCCCATTATTGTATTTGAAGGCACAGAACTTGTTAATTTCATAGGCTTACAGCTAGGGGAAAATTTGTCTCATGATCAGTCATGCCTTGGTCTCATTCATGTCTTATTAGATAATACTCTGGACTTTGGACTTTTGAGTTGATGCTGAAAAGACATAAGACTTTTAGGGATATTAGGAGAAAATGTATTTTGCATGTGAGAAAGACCTGAATTTGGGGAGCCAGGGGCAGAATGCTATGGCTTAAATGTGTTCCCCAATGTTTACGGGGTGGTAACTTAATCCCCAATGCAACAATGTTGAGAGGTGAGACATTTTAAAGTCATAAGAACTCTGGCCTTATGAATAGATGAATGTTGTCATCATGGGAATGGGTTAATTATTCTGAGAATGGGTTTGTTATATGAGCTAGTTCAGCCCTGTCTCATGCTCTTGTCTCATGTGATGCCTTCTGCTTTGGGACAATGCAGCAAGAAGACCATCGTCAGATGCATTCTCTCAATCTTTGACTGCCCAGCCTCCAGAACTGTAAACCAAATAAATTGCAGTTCATTATAAATTGCCCAGTCTCAGGGATTTTATTTTAGCAGTACAAAAATGGATGGACTAAGACAGTAAGTCATTTGCTTAGACATATTTCTTTTTTAATATTCAAGGTTTATTATTTTCATGAACCTATCTTTATGAATATTAAAACATAGCCACAATAAATAAAAATTAGTGACTAGTTTAAAAGATATAGAAGTTTAAATGCTTTAAATATTACCTAAAGCTTTCTGTTAACATACCTAGATTTCCTTTTGTTCATTTTAATGTATAAAGGGTAGTTTCTAGGTAGGCTTTTGCTTTATTGGAATAATTTATTAAAGTAAAGTAATAAAAGTTCTAAAATTTTAATTGGCTATAAAAGAGATTTTCTACCTTTATTTGGCATATCACTGTAAGCTGTATCCAACTACCTTTCTTTAAACATTTTTGTTTACTCTGTCATCATTCTAATATTCTTTGTTCTATGGCAAGCTAGCCTCATTCCTATCACATCACTAAAGTTTATTCCTGCATAATCATGGACTATCTACTCTTCTAGGTCTTTTCAGTTTCAGATGAAGATGTCTTAGCATCCTCTCTTGCAGGGTTTGTGACAACATACTTTTATTTTCTAGGAGGTCATCATTTGTGACAGCTAGTTATACTGTTCTGAGCAACACTCAATTTCAAGGATGCCAGCTCAGCTTGCCAACTACATTCAGTTCAGATACTGAGTGGACTGTTTCTTGCTGGTCTTGCAGGTTTCCAATCCTACAAAAGAGCTCTCCTACCAATAATAGGTGATGTCAAGGACAATCAAGTCAACTTCCTTTCCCAAGTTTAACCCATTAACCTCAGTTTACCTTACTTCATTCCCATACAACAAAATTGTTTGTCCTAATGAACATTCTTTCCAAGGCTGGCCTCCTACCCATCCATTTCACTCTGTTCATAATTTCTTATCCACTGTTCCTTTTCCTTATTTAAAATGTATTCTATAGATAATTTCTTTCACATTAGGATTACAAGTGGATGAAACATACAGAGATGTCATACATAGTCTTCCCAGGTTAATATAACCAAATAACTTTGTAAGAAAGTTTCCTTCCAACAGAATCATTGTGCAAAGCTTGATCCAATAAAATTTCACTGAGATCACAAGAGAAGGGACTCTGGTGAAATGTTGGCTCTGATTTATGATTACCTTTTGGCTAAGCTTTCTACAGATTTTTATATAGAATGAGCTATCATATAAAAACAAATATAAATTTATAAGAAAATATAAAAACAAAACATATAAACAGAAAATGTATCAACAACTTCTGTAAAACTGGAAGCACAATGCCTTGAAAACAGGGGAGCAAAAATGCAAGAGAGATATGTTTCTCCCTTTCTTTTCGGCATGCTGTATCTATTTAATGATGTTAATACATCTCCAATAAAAAATTCTGGCTTCAGAGTTTATGCTGTAGAGTAGTGGAAGACTTCTGCATAGATACAATTTTAAACAAGAGACAGATTAGGAATAGTCACAAATAATAGAAGGTCATGCATGTGAGAGAAAATGACACTTTCACTCTTCTTAAAATAGTTGCAAGGTATATTTTTAGAGGACCTCCAGACCCTCCAATGGCAGAACCAGAAACTTTCTCTTTGAAGTGCAATCATTGCTCTATTTTAAACCAAAATGATGATATAAGTAGGGATTTATAAAGAACCCACAGAAACTCCGCTCTCACTTGAGAACCCTGCATTAATTACTGTAATAATTTGGGAGGCTGTCCATTCCCCCAACACCTTGAAAGATTAATAGAATGAGTTTTTAAGAGCAGTCTTTTAGCTTCTTTCAAAACACAAAGCTCCCTTTTTTCCCTTTTGTTCACGGCATCCAGTTATGCAGTAGAAGAAATCAAGGACCCTTTACCGGATTTCATCGCCTCTTGGTCATTACTACTTATTTTCTTAGACTTTGAAAACCGACTTTCTTTCCACATAAATAACCATACCATCTTGCCTTTGTACTTTAGTGACTATATGAAAAACTTATCTGCAATTATTTTTTGTGTTGAAGTAGCAAATAACCTCAAAATCTCAGTTACTTACAACAATACAACTTTTTTTTTTTTTTTTTTTTTTGGAGATTGCTGATGAGTTATGACTTTTCTGGGCTCTTGTTCATCACTAATGACTTATTCTCGGAACCAGGCTCAAAGAGCTATGCACATCTGGGATGTGCTGTTTTCCTGGTTGAGTAAAGGAACACAGAAAAGGGAGAGTCAAATAACACAAGTGTGTTGACAACTTCTGCACAGATGTGGAGAAAAATATGTCTGCTCACACACCATTGGCTAAAACAAGTTGTGTGGTTAAGCCCAAATTCATAAAACTATGCTCACCCCACAGGGAGGCATGGCAAGAGTGGGGAGGGAGCAAAGAACTGTGAACAATTAATACATTTTACCACAGTCAAAAACATTGTTTTTCTCCAATGCAGTTCCACTCACTTGCTCTGACAGTCTCCAAAAGTTTGAACCAATTGTTTCATTGTACTTAAAATTTGGGACACTTTGATCTGCATCAGGTTGGGATGCAGCTGCACTCGATGCAAGATATGTGATCAGAAAGGATAAGATATCTGATCCTCCAGTCATACACACACACGTGTGCACACACACACACACACACACACAGACAGAGACAGAGACAGAGAGACAGAGAGACAGACAGACAGAGAGAGAGAATGGTGGAACAGACAAGTATAACAAATGGTTAAATTCTCACGTTTGGTAGTGAGAAATAGTAAACACGTACAGATCACTGGTCAGTAGCAGAATAGCTGTTCTGAAAACCATGCAAAAGCTGTGAAGTCCTATGCTTGACAAGTGAAATATTCTTTAGGCTCTTGTTCAGCCTAGACTGAGCTCCCTAGCGCATTGTTTTCCATGGCTCTTGGCTCTGTCCCATGAAAAGTTACTCCTTTTCTATCAGTTTCCTGGGCTACATTTGAACGTAAAGGAATAATATTCATTTTTGGAGAATGATATTAAGCAGTTTTCTATGCATGCTTTCTGTACCTAGTAATTTGGGATTCCAAGAGTAATTTTTCATGTAGAAGAGTAACAATATTTCTTAATCCAGGATGGTGCCACTTTAGGCAAAAAACACACTCACAATTTTTGTGAAATTTTTTAGTTGATTACGAGCACCTCCAATTGCCTATAGCCACATACCTTTCCCTATATAATTAGAGATATATTGAGCTTCTCAAAGTTTCGTGGGGTAATATTCTTGATCTCTTTTCCCTGGAAGCACTCTAATTGAATAGAATTGAAAGTACAACATTAATTCAATCAGATAGTTTAACAAAGGATATGATGACCACATTGTTTAGGGATTTGTGTGTGTGTGATTAATTTACTGGCTAGGATTGAGATGGAGTTGTTTAAGTCCTTCTAGTCCTGACATTCTAGCATCTATCATTTCCTTTTTAACTCTAATTAGAATTTTTTTCTGAGTCAATGTAATTTTTGTAGTATTTATCAAATGTAGCTAATAACAATCAATTCATGCAACCAATATTCTGTCTTTGGTAAAAACTTCATTGTCCAAAGCCACAAATTTACTTGAAACCATTTCTGCCTTACAAGTTATTAGGTGGTAGTCATCCCCAATATTCTTATGATACATAATTCAGGTTGATTCTCTTTTTCCAAATTTCCATAGCCTTTTTCTCACTACTTTGTATCCTATGTACCAAGCTTGTGCCATGTAGTTTGGGTGTTTGCTGTGACAGTTCCCCATTTTTGTACACATTTCTTTTTCAGTCAGCTCTTACTGTAGAAAGACACCACAGAGATTTTAGGATTTACAAAGACATAGTTTTTGTTTTTATTTTATTGTAACATTGTTTTTATTGTGTACATTAAATGATGGCTGCAGATTAGAGGTTGTTCAGTTGCATTATGCTAGCCCTGCTTGTCTTCAAGGCCTTCTCATTCCAGAATGACTCTGAAGAAGCAACCCTGATATAGGACATGTCATACTCATGGCAGAGGGTAGAACATGAGTACATTGAAAGGTTGTGGTTTGGCATGCAGCATATTTCATTTGCACACATCCCATTGGCTGATGAAGTCTCAAGGCCAATGTTAAAGTCAGTTGGCAGTGTACTCAACCTACAGGGAGGCATGGCACGATGTAAAGTCAAGAAATAATGTGAATCATAACATTCCCTGCCATGTGATATGAGCTGAGTTGTGTCTCCTAAAAAAATCATATATTGCAGTTCTAACCCATCGTGGTTGGGAAGAGCATTCATACACAGCCTGTTAACCCTTGCATGGTTGAGTAAGAGTGTGACAAAGGCATGGAACATTTTTTACATGGAGCTATGAGCCTTCAGAGCCTGTACTGGGCGTATCTTATTTGGGAATTGTTTTCTGTGTCAAGTTTGATGTATACTTTCTTGTTCTGTTTAAAGTGTGTGCATCATATGGCACCTGCCCAATCCCACTGCTATACCTGTTCCTGATGGAGAGAGAATGGGGCTGGGGTCTTTTGCCTAGAGGAATATATGAAGACCATCTCTCTGTGTTGGTTGTAGGGCAAGACCCACTGGCCACAGAGGACCAATGCTCATTTTTAAAGCTGATTTTACTTCTCCATTGTTACACTTTTCACTGTGTAAGGGAGATGAAACAAAGATTACTCAAAGCAACATGAATGCAATGAGAAGCCCAGAGTGGCTGCACCTCAGCAACTCCTCTGTTAGGAGGAGAAAACTGGGAACAGCCACACTTTGAAGTTGGCTTCTGTTTTTTATTGTAAAGACAAGGAAGTTTCACAAGAAAAATCAGTTGATTCAGTCATTTCAAAAGGACACAAAGACATGGGCAATGTGGCAAAAGTTATCTATGGCTAAGTATAGTTTAAGTAATGGAAACTAGTAACATCATTTAAATCTAACTATAACTGTCTCTAATGTTTCCACCAACAAACAGCTTGCCCTTAGCAAATATTTTTCCCATTTTTCCCTACAGCAATTCTTTAAAATCTCTTAACAGGACTGGTATGTCAACTACCTATTAGCTCTAAAATCATTGAAGTATACAATCCCATATTTAAACTGTGATTAGAGTTGATTAGATGGGCTGTCGCCTGGCTAGCTGTGGGCTTTTGCCCCCTGGCCAGGGGCTTTTGCCCATTCATGCATCACCTAAAAACCCTATTCTAAAAATCAAATGAGAATCAAGATTTCTAACCCTCTACACTCTATTAGAGTAGAGCGTTGCTCAATTCAGTGTCTGTGTAGTAGTGTCTTGACAACCTTGATACTTGCAAATCACACAGTAGGATGACAACGTAAAACTGCTGCTTCTGCTGGTGGTGGATATTGTTATGCTCTTTGCTATCCTTCCCATGGTGGAAATGCTCTCCTATCATTTGCTCAACACCAGACATCAGAATGTGACCATATTTGGAGACAGTATCTTTAAAGAAGTAATGAAGTTAAAATGAGGTTATCAAGATGAGCCCTAATCCAATGATTGGTTTCCTTATAAGAAGAGAAAATTTAGACACGCATACAGGGATAACAGCATATGAAGATAGAGGGAGAAAGGACCATCTACAAGCTGGAGACCTTAGAACTGAACCCCACTGTCATCTTGATCTTGGACTTCTACCCTGGAAAATTGTGAGAAAATAAATTTCTGTGTTTTAAGCCATCCAGTCTTTTTATGGCAGTACCTTTTTATGGCAGTCCTAGAAAATGCACCATCCAAAGCCTCCCCACTCTCCTCTGCCACAGCCATAGCTCTTTAGTGATTATTTTTCTGTGCAGAGCCAGGGTATGGTCACCAAATGAAAGAGCTACAAGTTGAAATACTACATATCAATATACAGCCTCTAACAAAAGTTTTACGTTCCTCTAGCTCTGCTTTTTTCATTATTTTCATCACTGTACCTGCTTCACAATCTTTGGAGACTGCTATTGACTGAATATTTGTGTCCCTCTAAAATTCATATATTGAAATACCAGTCCCCTAGGCGGTGGTATTAAGAGGTGGAACCTTTAGGAGAAGATTAGGTCATGAGGACACCAGATGGGATTAGTATGCTTATATAGGGGACCAAGAGAGCTCCTTTGTCTCTTCTCCCATATGAGGATGCAAGTAGAAGACAACTGTCTATGAACCCAGAAGCTGGCCCTCACTAGACACCAAATCTGCCGGCACCTTGATATTGGTGCATCCTCTAAAATTGTAGGAAATGAATGTCTGTTGTTTTTAAGCTACCCAGTCTGTGGCATCTTGTAAGAGCAACTCAAACAAACTCATAAAGATGCATTCAGGACCTTTATTCTTTCTTAATGTATGTAAAACACTGAATGCATATGTATTAACATTTTTTGCTAATTAAACCAATTAGGGGCTTTCGTGTGGGAATAGAAGAAAGTGTATCATTACAAAACAGAGTTGAAGGGACAGTGGATGGATAAAAAAGTTGCTTTTAAAACTGTACCTCTTATTTAAATACACAGGCACTGCACCACCCCCTCCAACACACGGCATTTCAGAACATATTCTCAATACCTGATAAAGAGTATTTGTCATCCAGGAGAAAACTGGATTCTATACTTTTTAATTGTTTAATATTTTACCAAATGCAGCTATTGTTCTTCATTTTTTGTGTTTCTAAAAACAGGTTAAAAATATACAGATGTGAAGACAAAGAAGAAATAATGTGTATCGTTAGTAAACCACATGTTTACTATTTCTTCTGCAGTTCTTCTAAAATGGAGAAGCTCTCTTTGCTTCCTATTCCACCCCCCTTGCAGATCCACCCCACACAGCAGGACATGGATGCCTACTGAAGGAGACAAAGCAGAAGTCAAAAACGTGACAGCTACTCTTCATATCTTCATAGTGAGGACCCTCAGTATAGACATGTATTCATCCATAATACAGTCTGAATAAACACAGTAATGTACACACACACACTGAGCTGTACTATGCAGATTTTCATTGTTAAGGTTGGTAGCTGCCCAGTTGTATTTTCTACAAGCATCAAAGCTACAATTGAATGTTAAAGACACTTGGCTGAGAAGCTCTGTCTTGCTGGTAATTCACGGAAGTAGTCAAGTAGAAACAGGCCTTTAGGATCTCAAGAATACATTTGAAACTCAGGATTCAAACAGGTGGTTATGATCAGAAATAAGGTGATATCATATTTTTTTTTGTGGCAGAAGAACTTGGTAATAAACAGGTCAGCAATGCTCAAGAAAAATGAGGAAAAGGGTCTTGACCCTCAGTGGATTTGACTGTGGGGCTTTGGGCTTAGAGAGGAGATATACACTCACTTGTCTGGAACACGGGTCTCAGTTATCATGTTTGTGACAACACAGCTCCCACATTCAGTCTCAAAAATATAACTCTGATATTTTATTCCCACTTGTGGCTTCCTGATTATGTCAGTCCTAGAACTCTTAGTTGTTTCATATTCCAACTGCATTTATAACAAAGTTAGTTCTACACTAAACAGGTGGCTCCAAAAGGGTAAAACACTTTTGAACACAATCTGCTTTAATTACTAGCATATTATCTCCTCTACCAAGGGCAATTTATTTGCATAATAACGTCCCGGAATTGTGAAGAATAACAGCAATCACCTAGTTCCAATCTCTTGTAAAATATAGTCCATCTTTAACTTGTCCTGGGTTCCTTCACATAGAGATTGCCTTAGGTTTCAGCACAGAGCTGATTTACTTTGAGAAAATTGTCCTGACTCCTCACAGATAATCTAAAAGCCCCTCATAAATGCTAACTGCTATATCTCTTTAGTAAAATTCTACTTTATAATTGCCCCCTTAATTTCAGCGTTGCCTGCTAAACTGATTTTAGAATCTATAAATAAGGACCTTTGTTGATCTTATTCCCACAGCAATGAGCTCCAGTACACTAGATGATTAATAAGTATTTTGACTTGATTAATAAATATTCATATAAAACTGCCTCTGTCAACCCTTAAAATATTGGTAAGATAATATAAAGTTCTCAGGAGTATATTTCTTTTTGAATTTTGTAACAAGAATAGTGTCATTACACAGCTGGCCTAATTAATTATATAATTAATAAAGTGGTCTGTTTTAGTTTGGATTCTTGGAAGATTAGAGTTCAACATGTAGTTCATGCATAAAATATGATTGGTCTAAGTATATTGATGGGCCCACCTTAAACCTCTCCCTGTTTATTTTTATTTTGTATTGTTTTTAAAATTTTTCTTCATTTAAATCCTCACATGACTCTAAGTTATCTTGACATTAATGAATATTACGTATAATCACAAAACATCTGAAATTCATTTTGGAAAAAAAATTATCAAAGTGTGTATATGTATATTCAAGACAGTAACTAACTTTTTAATTTCTAACTTATAATCAATAAGTTATAAATCTAAATCTTGCTAAGTGTTGAAGGTTTAACATTACCTGGATACATTCTCAAACTCCTTGTAACTTAAATAACCCAGATTTCAGCTGGGGTATAGCATTGGAACCTTGATAGAATCTGGTAAAATCACATTCATCAGCTTTAGGACAATTGTTTATTCACTCATGTGTTGATTCAAAGGCATTGTCCTGTCTGTCTTTACTGTTTCCTCTTTTAATTTTCTTGTCCTTTGGCCAGTTCGAAAATACTTGCTATATATTTTCCAGCAATATTACCTATGTAGTTATTGAAAACTCAAAAAATATTTAGTGGCTTGATAAAGAACCTAGTTAAAAAAATTAGAAAAGCTGTAATGTAGGAAACATGCATACATAAATATCTTTTCATATAGCAAAATCAAGGTATCTTTCTTCTCATGAATTATAATCATTTGTAAAGGCTTTTACATTAATCTAAAGCATCTTATCTTAGGCACTGAAAATATATTACAATTTCTAGATTATACGTGCATATATGGAAGATTATCTGATTTAGGCGATATGATTCTTTGGTTGTGGTGAGAAAAATATTTGAAGTTAAAACATAATAATAGTTAATGTTTATTAAATTTCATGGACTAATTACAGACTGCTTTCACTGATGAGAGGAAACAAAAGATAATCCTCCTCCTTAGCTCAAAAAATTTTTTTAGGCATAAACCAGAACTTCTCTAAAATTTTAGCTGGCTATAAAACTGGGAACCTCAATCTCCTGTAGCTATTCTCTTGATCCCAGTCAGAGCAGGCCTTGGCTTGCGGGGGTGGGAGTATGGGTGGGGATATCAAAAGAAAATCTGCTTGACCGAGCACAATAAGCTGGATTCCTAGGAGGAACAAATTCAGTTAATAATAAGATAAGAGTCGAGTGGATTAAACACACGCCTCCTTAGGCTAAGTCTTGATCTCAAGGTCACGATGTTTGTTCCTTGGGCTAAAACTTGATTCAGAAGTCAGGGTGTCTATTCCTTAAATAAGTGCCTTATGGCTTAGGATAATACCTGTAATGCCAATCTCTAGTCATCTTTGCAGATAACAAACAACTACAAGCCTGCTTTGAAGTTCGTATGCCTCTATACTTGAGGGAGCCGAGGAGGACCTTAGCCAGGATGCCAGAAATAATTACACTGATCCCACCGCAGAACAATCAGATTCACATGTGACTTGACGGACCCTCACTCATGATTTGCTCTATAAATGCTTGCGATTTTAAGTGATCAAGGAGTCTGGGATCTTAGAGGGCCTATAGCTACCACAGGCTCCTTTGAATGGCCATCAAATAAATGCTAATCTTTAACAATGCAAACTTTGGCCTGGGAGATATGCTAGACATTTGGGCAGTGGATGATGGACTCCTCTCAGTTCAGTAACAGCTAGACAATATGTACTAGTGTATTAACACGTGTGTTTATATGAATATCCGTAACTTAACTTGCCATATTGTTAAAAAAGAGAAAGAGAGAACACACATACATAAAAATTGAAAAAGTGCCAAAATTCAGCAAATGGACTCGATGCCACATTCACATATATTTAACTGAAGAAACAGTTTATATTACAAAATAGTTTCAACATTTCATTCATATTTTAATATAAAATGTTATAAAAAAGGTTGTTGGAGTGAACATATTAAAAACTTATCAACAGAAAGATTAAAGGTGAATCTGCTTTTGGATAGATTAACTATCTATCATGGGTTGAACTGTGTCCTCCCCAAAATTTATATGTTAAAGTCCTAAGCCCCAGTACCTCAGAAAGTTACCTATTTGGAAATCGGGTCACTGCATATGTATTTTGTTAAGATGAGGTCATACTGGAGTAGGGTGGGCCCTTAACCTAATACAACTATTGCTCTGAGGAAAAAGAGGAAATTTGGAACACACACAAATAGGGAGACATCGTGTGAACCTAGAATCAAAGATTCTGGTGATGTGTCAACAAACCAAGGAACATCAAAGATTTCCAGCAAACCACCAGAAGTGAGGGGAAAGGCATGGAACAGATCCTTTCTCACAGCCTCAGAGGGAACAAATTCTGCCAACACATTGATCTTGAACTTGTAGCCTCCAGAGTGCGAGTCAATAAAGTTCTGCTGTGTAAGCCACCCACTGTATGGTTCTTTGTAATGTCAGTCCTAAACAATGAACACACAAAGTCACTGTCTACAGGCAAAACACCCCTACAAATTGACAATGTCCATTCCATTGCATGTTTATTGAGATAAACTGATAATTTTGTAATATTTGCATACTTACTACTCTATTTCCTTTAACTTTCATGGGTAGTGGGTGGTTTTACCAGCATTATGAATGGTTACTGATGTATCTGAACAGGTTCAAAGATATTCTGAAGTGTACATGTATCCTAAGTTTTGCTATTCTTGGGGCAAAATACTCAAATTGTATGAATACTATTTTTAACTTGAGATGTTTCTCCAGTTTTAGAGACATTTATTGATTCAATCCCCTTTGATACAGTTTTTCCCCTTCTTTATTATAATTGCTGTATCTGATCCAGTCTAAAGTGGTTCTAGAAAGATATCAAGATGACCTGCTTGTCCTATGTATCCCAATATCCTGCACTATCAGCTAAATAGTAGAAAAAATTCTATACAATGTACTACAGACTAGGTGCTTAAACAAAATAAATGTATTTTCTCAGAGTCTGGAGGCTGGAAGTCCCAGATCAAGGTGCTGGCAGGGTTGGTTTCTGATGAGGCCACTCTTTCTGGCTTATAGATGGCCATTGCAATGGTCCATTTCTGTTGTTTATAACAGAATATCTGGAACTGGTAATTTATGAAGAAATGAAGTTTACTTCTGACAGTTTCAGATACTGGGGAGACCAAAGTCCAGGGAACACATCTGGTGAGGGCCTTGTTCTTGGTGGTGCCTCTACAGCGACTGCCGGGTATCACATGGTGAAAATGGCTGAAGAAGAGAGAGGGAGAGCTTCTCATACTCTGTCCTTTTAAAGCCATGAGAACCACACCCATGACCACCAGTAAACCATCAAGAGATTAATCCACTCACTAGGGCATGGTTCTCACAATCTAATCACCTCTGCAAGGCCCCACCTTTGAATTATCATAATAGGAGGATTTCCCATCCTCTTAACATTGTCACAGAGTCAATTAGGTTTCCAACACATGGACTTTAGTGGGTACAGTTCAAGCCACAGCAGCCATCTTCTTTTCTTCTTGCCATGTCCTTAAATTACCTTATTCTGTATACACTGAGAGAGAGAGAAAGAGAGAGACAGACAGATCTGGTTTTTTCCTCTTCCTATAAGGACACCAGTCCTATTGGATTAGGAATCACTCTTACGACTTAATTTAACCTTAGTTACCTTTTTAAAGGCTTCATCTCCAACTACAATCACATTGGGGTTAGGGCTTCAACATATAAATTTTGGGGGACATGGACATTCAGTTCATAACAAGCCTAAAATATAAAATAAATGTTCATAACTTTATACTGTTATAAACAAATGGTTGTAATTACAGCTAGATAGAAAAAATAAGTCCTACTGGTATACAGTTGACTCAGGAATCTACAATTAACAATGATTTACTATATGTTATCAAATGACTGGAAGAGAGGAGAAATGTTTACATCACAAAGAAATGATTAAGTTTTGCAATGATGAATATTTGCTAATCACCCTGATTCGATCAAACATTGTATGCATGTATTGAAATTAAACTCTGTATCCCATAAATATATACAACAAATATGTTTCCATAAAAATTAATTTAAAAAATAAACAAAAGGGGGAGAAGAGAGAAATCTACCATTCAGAAAATTTCAAATATACCACCCTCAAAGGGGAGACATAATTCCCTACTTCTGAAGGATAAGCTGTACATAGTGGTTTTCTTCCAAAAAGTAGAGTATAAACACACACACAAAAAATGAAGTAATATTACAGCAGAGAAACTAGACAAACAGTACCTCACTAAGATGATAAATTTTTACATCATCAGTGATAATTCCAGTTGGTAATATGTGCCTTTTATATGATGTGATAAAAATGGCATGTTCCTATACGATCCTCCTACCCAGAATCCTATAACAACAGTGTAATCAGGAGAAAAACATCAGACAAATCCCAATTGAAGTACATTCTACAAAATAACTGGCTGGTAGTCTTAAAAACTGTAAAGGTTTTAAAAACAAAGTGTGAGAAACTGATGCAGCCAAGATAAGTCTAAGCAGACATGATGATTAAACGTGGTGGTGTATCCTGGATGGGATCCTAGAAGAGAAAAGGACATTATGTTAAAATTAAGGAAATATGAAATCAGTATGTTGAAGAGACATCTGCACTCCTATGCTTATTAACAATAGCCAGCATATGGAATTAACCTAAGTGTCCATAAACAGATGAATAGATAAAGAAAATGTGGTGTATTATAAACATTGAAATATTTTCAGCTTAAAAAAAAAATACTGTCCTTTGTGACAGCCTTAATGAATCTGGAGGACTTTGTGTTAAATGAAATAAGCCAGGCACAGAAATACAAATATTACATAATCTCACTTATACGTGGAGTCTAAAGAAGTCAAACTCATAGAAATAGAGTAGAATGATGGTTAACAGGGACAGGGGGTTTGGGGAGATGTTGGTCAAAGAATAAAAATTTCAGTTAGGATGAATACATTCAAGAGATTACTGTACAACATGGTGACTACAGTAAATAACGATTTACTTTATATTTGAAAATCTTACTCTAAGAGAGTAGATTTTAAGTGATCTCATCACAAAAAAATAATAAGCATGTAGAGTAGTGTATATGTTACTTGGTTCAATTTAGGCATTTTACAATTTAGATGTATATATAGAAAATATATATATAGAGAGAAATATGTATAATAAAAATTTATAAAACTATAAGTGAATAGATGGTATTTAAAACTAAGCATTGTATGTTGATTATAAGATCGCTTGCTATGCTATAAGCAAAGAGCAAACTAAGGCATTTTCAATATGACATGATATTTTAATTTTATTTTGAGTTAAATTATTAATAGAACAAAGCAAATTGCTCGATATATTATCTACACAAGAACTAAAACTTGTAATAATAAAACTTGTCAAATTTTAAGATAAAAAAAGAATTTTTTGACAGCCATTTTCAAAATTAAGAGTAAAGAAAAATAGATATAATGCAAGTAGAGAAAGGTATACATGACACAGAGTAAATAACCATCCTTAAACTGATTCATGAAAAATGGCAATACTGTATCCCCTCTGAAATAAATATAGGAAAGTCCATATAAACCAACAAATTTTTCGTATCATAAATCAAAGTATTATAGAGTTGGAAAATAGAAGGCCTACCTTTCAGCATAGAAAACATGGAAAAGTCAGTTTACTCATTTTAGTGTCAATTTTTTTAAGGAGAATTTATATCACTCTAACATAACAAATTTACTTGAAATCAAGGTAGGCTCTTCTTGACAATGGATTCTACTCTCAAAAGCAAAGCTTTGTTTCCAACGAAAATATGAAAAATAATGCTCTATAGGATTTGATCTTCATTCCAAAAGCAGAATACAACAATTCTTCTGAAACATGGGACTATTGTTGAGTTATATATCATCTTTTATGGAGACTTTTATGAAGGCAATCGTATGTATTTGGAAGGAAATATTATAAGAACATAGAAATGTAAACATACTTCATAGAGATACCTAGTGCTTCCATTGTGGAAATAAATAGCACATATTAAAATTTTAAAATAAGGCTATGTCCTTCACTTGTATGTCTTGAAAAAGTGAGAAAAAAAAAATACACTCTAGTAACTCAGCTGCTCTTAATACCTTGCTATAACAAATATACTTTTGTACAACTTTATTCAGAACAAGCATGTGGAACTATCTTTAAAAAGACTGAGAAAAATCTCCGGGGTCTCTTTCTGAGAACTGTTTTTCTTACATTGGGGTGCGTGATGTGGAACCGATTATTTTGAGATGCAGGGGGGAACTAGCATTGTTACTTGAGCAAGCTCTCAAGAGCTCCATCTGTGGACTATTTTTCACTTGCCAGAATATCTTGTATTACAGGAAGACACACTTAAATTTATGGGCACTGATACAAATGAAGACCTATAATGGAGTAGGAGTGGGAAGATTTTATCATTTCCCACTTCGTGACTCCTTCTGAGTCTCACAATTTATGGAATGATTGGTAACATTTACTAAATGGCTATAAGTTATAAATAGCTTAAGAGATAGTTTCCTTAAATCTGGAAAACAAAGACATTGATGTGAAGAACTAAAAATAAAAGTTACAAAACATTATCTTTATCAGTCATACAACTTCATGTAATTAATCTTTAATTTGCTAGATCTTGATTAGCATTTGTATAAACATACTAGATTTCTTATTAGCATTCTGAAAAACTTTTATCCTGTCCATTGATTGTAAAGTTATTTGAAACCTGTGCCTGAGAGTTCTTTTCACTCTCACTGACTATGGACAAGATTTAAAATGACCATGACAAGAAAATTTGGTTATTTCTATGATATACAACCATTTCAAATTACCATAATTGTGACTGATCATTTATACATAGACTCACCAGTTTTCTAGGAACTTCATACAATTTTGGGACACACATTGATAACACATCAGTCTGACATCAAGGTCAGACATCATTTCTTGTTTTGATAATGCTTTCCCATATGGTTTAATGCTTTCCGTATAGCTTTGATAATGCTTCCTATATAGTTTAATCAGATTAACCAATTGGTTTTGGTACCTCTCTTAATAGCCTTTCAGAAGTTCTGGGGCACTTGGAACATCTTAAAGTTAGTTCTAGTCAAAATGACTGAATTTCTAGAATTGGGTTTGGGGAAATTTGCCAAATGGCAAGGGTTTTAAACACCCAATTAAACAGGATCACAAATCAATACAAAATTCTTTTATAACCCCCCCCCCCCATTCACAAACCATAATTGTGACATGCTCAGACTTTCCACTTTTGTCCTACACTTCCTACTCTCTAAATAGCCAACTCATTCTACTCTAGGACAAAAATACACTACACAAGATGCTTTCTCACACAAAAGTATTCTTTTCTTTTTAACTTTCCTAGCCACAACTACATCTTCATATCCATAGCTTTCTTTACATCTCTTTTCCTGCAATCTTGTTTCTTTTTCTAAATACTAAATTAGCCTTATTTTACCTTAAAGATTGCATATAGAATTATCTTACTGTTTTTGGCTGGATTCAAAACTTTAGCCTTAAAGTCTTCTAGCAGAGACAAATATAATTCTGTTTGACCAGGAAACCCAGGAAAAAATACATGTAGAAAATTATGAAAATATTTCTCATAGTAGACTGATTTTCCAAAAACTTTTTTTTTATCCCTTTTTCCCTAACAGTCTTTTGCTTTAACACTTGCAGAACTCTGTGCACTGACAGACACATTTTGTCTAGAGATGTAACTAATTATAACATTCTGGAGCAGTTACTGTTTCTCAAACTTGCATACAGAAACTCAGAGGGAGGTATATATATATATATATATATATTTTTTTCTTTTTAGTCCTCAAGTCTTTAATGACTAAAAGTTACAAACTTAGTTACTCAAACCCAAGCAGGCAGAGTTTTCCCAAACAAGGTAAAATAGGGGCTTTTCAACCTTGAGTCATTTCTTACACCCAAAGGGTACTTCTTAAACTAACAGTGTAGAAAGAGTATTACAGAAGGGAGAAGATGCTTGAAAAGAGAGATACAACAGAAAAGTGAGGAAGAATGCAAGGCTCATGAGATTAAGTAGAGATCAAGTATAGATAGCTAGGAGGTGACACATACAGCAAAGGAACATAGAAAGGAGAGACCATCTGCCATGTTTCCATTAGTTGTTGCTGGTCTTTCAAACCATTAGGCTATGTCATAACTACTGAGTTACATTGAAGGATATAAGTTGATACTGTTTCAGGCACTGCAGGAAATATTCTGCATTTCATCTTTAGCTAAGAATGTTACACAATGTTTCTGCATGAGTTCTGCAGTTGCTGAACAAACCCTGCTAGTGACTGGTTCCTTTTACCACCCTTTTCTTCCCTTGCCTGTAAGAGTATGTGATGGACCACAAGAAAAACCTTGAGACAAGATGGCAGCAGGGCGTAGAGCCTGAGGGAAAGGAAGAGTATGGGAAGGAAACAAGAAGGTGAATGGTTGGGAATTGGTGGCTATGCCACTTGCTGGAAATGAAGGAAAGTCCCCAAAGTCCCAGCCATAAGGCTGGGCCTACCGCAGGCAGTTAGCACCGCAGGTGGGCCCATTACCAGAGGAGAAAATACAAGAAACCTAAAGAGGCATCGAGCAAGTCTAGGTTTCTGAGAAACAGAAGTTTTGCATACACAACAAACATGGGAGAAAACACAGCCAACAGCCACAATCAATGCAGACGAAAAGGTGCATAAAGTCCACAGAAGGAGTACTGAAATAAAATTCTGGTTTCTCTAGAGCAAGCAGCTTAATTTGTTCCAATAACCGGACCTGATGCAGCTGGGAATTATATAGTTCAAGGTCCATTGATAGAATAGTCAGTTCCATTCATGGCCCTCGTAGTTTTCTTAACCAGGACTGGCTACCTACACTGGGACTGGTTACCTGCCTCACCTGGGACCTACAACTGGGACCCGCAACCGGGACTAATTACCCACAAACTGAGAACCCGATGCAGTTGAGGGTGTAATAATAGTGGCAGCATCCCACCGAAATTGGGGCTGGTTATGAAAAACTTGGACTGATATGGGCATACAGAATAAATCCACTTACTACATTCGATGGTCCAGGATCAGGCAGGGGAGGCTGATCCCCCAGTGGCTCAAAGTCGTCCCTAAGCATACGGCTGCAATGAAAAGGCCTTGGCCACCAGGCAGTGCTGTCCTGCCACAGTTGCCAAAGACGGTGTGGGACGAGAGGGTCCGGAAAGGCCCGGTAACCAGCCTCAACACACCCCATCCTCTAGCAGGTTCCTGACTACACCGCAGGAAAGGATTCAAGGACAGAGTCACAGGACAAAGTGAATGCAAGTTTAATGTAATGGTTGAGAAGTATAGGCTTCACAGAGAAAGTGTGTCCTAGCTCCAGAGACTGAACAGGGTCTGCACTAAGTTTAATATGAAAGTAAGAAATACACACTTAATGTTTTGTACAAAGTGTAGGCTGGGTCAAGAGAGTGAGCAAGACCTCCTTAGAAATAAGCTTAACCCAAAAATAAAGTATACACACCTCTCCCAGAAAGGTGCTGGTGAGGTCCAAGAAAGCAAGCAGCCAACAGCAGCAAGTTTGATACAAAAGTAAAAAACACACGTTTACACACAGACAGACAGCAGGCTGGCACCAGAGTGAGCAGGAGCCTGCTAATGGCAAGTTTGATACAAAAAGAAATACACAGCTCAGGCAAAGTGTGGGCTGGCTGAAGAGACTGTGAGCACAAGCTGCCCTGCCTTCTAGTGGGATTCAACTTTCACAGTTTCACTATCCAATACATATTCGTGCTATCTAATGATGATTTAACTAACGGGATGGTTTCTTGTTAGGCAACATAGTCTTGCACACGCTCAGTGCACCTCTTTTTAGAGACTGCTCATTGGTTGAATTCCAACATACCCACTGGAAAGCACCTAAGATATTCATTGCTCTTCCTCATCTCTAGCAGAAGGTCATTCAAAGGATAAACTCCCTTCTATTGAGCATGTTCATCCCTAGGGTTCTATAACCCCTCTTTACTGAGCATGTCCTGCCACTAGTTTTGCAGAAGTCAAACTCTTGAGGTCTCAATTTCCCCATGTTGGTGCCCAAAATAGGTCCAAATTGCAACAGTAACTTTTCTCCAGGGGAGAGCCTAGTGGAAGAACCTTGGGAGTGGCTTGAAATCCGGAGGTGTGTCCTGAAACCCAAACCCATAGAAACTGAGCACCTCCTATCTCATAAATTTCCTCTTGAATGCAAAACAATTAACACTGTGGATCATATCTCTCCTAGTTTTGATAGCTAGAAACTTCTTGTTTACTTCCAGAATTTTCAAGTTTTCACCAAGATAAATCACTTGATTAAATTTTAAATTAGATTAAAGATATGTAAATACTTTTGCCATTTAACACTAAAGACCTCTAGAAAGGATGAGACATTGGATATGAGGATATTTTCCATCTATTTATAGATTCCTTTAAATGTAATAACATTTTTAATTTTGAAATATTTTTATGAATATACATATATTAAGAATTACAGACAGAAAATAGTAATTCGATGTAAAGTTTTGCATTTTCTGAAAGACACCCCTCCAGGTTATCTGTTTCTAGTCTTTTGTTATCTTTGAGCTGTTTTGCACCTCTCCAAATGGTGGATAACTGAGAGGAATGCAAGATAATTCTTGTCTGTAAATATGCAAATTCTATCTTGTAAAGGTTAAGTTGTATTCCCCCTCACACTGTGAAAACACAGGCTAATCCTCATTTGCATATTCATTTCAATATATCTGATCTATATACTTGTGTCTTCTATAAATTGCCTTTCGAATCTGTTGGTTATAACATCTACCTTGTTTCCTCATTGATTAATGAGTAGAATAAAATTTTTAGTATATATTCATTTTTATATCTGTGTGATTCATGATTTTAGCTTTTTAAGAAATATCTTTTGAGCAGAAAAAGAAATCAAGAACTAGCCCATTTACAATAGTCACCCAAAAATTAAAAGACATAGGAATAAAGTTAACTAATAATTTGAAAAATCTCTACGATGAGAACTACAAACCACTGTTGACAGAAATTAAATAGGACACAGGAAGATGGCAAGATATCCCATGCTCTTACACTGGAGGAATTAACATTGTGAAAATGTCCAAACTACCCAAAGTGACCGACAGATACAGTGCAATCCCCATCAAAATTCCCATGACATTTTTCTCAGAAATGGAAAACTATCCTAAAATTTATATGGACTAACAAAAGACCATGAATAGCCAAGCAATCCTGAGCAAAAAAGAAAGCGAGCGGAATAACACTACCTGCATTTAAACTATACTACAAAGCTCTAATAACCAAAACAGCATGGCACTGGCATAAAAACAGACACATGAATCAAAGGAATAGAATAGAGAATCCAGAAGTCAACTCATACACCTACAACCATCTGATCTTTGACAAAGGCAACAAGTCTATACAGTGGGGAAGAGACTGCCTCTTCAGCAAATGGTGCTGGGAAAATTGGATAACATATGCAGGAGAATGAAATTAGACCCATACCTCTCACCATATACCAAAATGAACTTAAAACGGATTAAGTGACTAAATACATATCCTGAAACAATAAAACTATTTAAAGAAAACATAGGGGAAACACTCCAGGAAGTAGGAGTGTGTACAGACTTCATGAATATGACCCCAAAGTACAGGCAACCAAAGGAAAAATAAACAAATGAGATTATATCAAACTAAAAAGCTTCTGAATAGCAAAAGAATGAACAGAGCAAAAAGACAACCAATAGAGTGAGAGAAAATATTTTCAAAATATATGTCTAACAATGGATTAATATCCAGAATATACAAGGAACTGAAACAACTTTACAGCAAAAAAAACAAGTGACCCAATTAAAAAATGGGCAAAGGAGCTGAACAGGAATTTCTCAAAGGAAGATATACGAATGGCCAACAGGCACATGAAAAAAATGCTCAACATCACTCAGCATTCAGGAAATACAAATCAAAACCACTTTGAGATACCATTTCACTCCAGCTAGGATGGCTAATATCCAAAAGACTGAGAATGATAACTGCTGGCAAGGATGCAGAGAAAAAGGAACCCTTCCACACTGTTGGTTGGACTCCAAAATGATGCAGACTTTAAGCGAAATGGTATGGAGGTTCCTCAAACAATTGCAGATACATCTACCATATGACCCAGTTATTCCACTGCTGGGAATATACCCAGCAGAATGGAAATCATCATGTCAAAGGGATACCTGTACTCCCATGTTTATTACACTACTATTTATAACAGCCAACAGTTGGAATCAGCCCAAATGTCCATCATCAGATGAGTGGATAAGGAAACTATGGTATATCTACACAATAGAATACGTCTGTGGTATAAAAAAGAATGAAATACTACCTTTCACAGCAACATAGATGGAGTTAGAGAAAATTCTATTAAGTGAAATAAGTCAGGCACAGAAAGAGAAATACCACATGTTCTCACTTATTGATGGGAGCTAAAAATAAATAAATAAATAAATATACAAACAAATAAATGGTGGAGGAGGGGGAAGAAGACACAACAATCACAATTCCTTGAACTTGTTAAGACAAGTGAACAGATATGATGTTGCAGGGGTTTGGGGAGGGGGATGGAGGAAAGAGGAATTAGTAAAGGGATGTGAAAATTGACTACATTGTATATTGATAAATTAAAATAAAATTTAAAAAGGAAATACCTTTTGAGATGAATTAAACTATTGGTTGCATTTTATATATTCACATGGCTATGACTTGTGTTTATAGTTAATGCATTACTTATCAATATTCTTGGATCAAACATTGTAATTCAACTATGGTTCTCTTAAATTGATACAGACGTAGAGGATGAAAAAATATTTCATATATGGGTAGATTCATGGCTGAGGCATATATAACAAAAGGCATATTAATAAGAGAAATGCATACAAATTTGCTTAGGTTTTATGTGACATGAGAGACTTCATAAGGAAATGAAGGCCCCAAATAAATAGATAAACTTAAGTATTTTTATGCTTAGGTTTGATGAAGAGTGGACAGGCCTGGAGAAGTATGATTGGAGAAAGGTGTGATCTAATGCTGATAAACTGAGAGGGAACTTAGCAAGGCCCTTTTGTTCAGGTTCTTCTTTCTGAGCCTGTGTCCTCAGAGATAGGATGTTCCTTTCCTTTGGGTGTAGGAAGGGCCCTTCTTGAGTGAAGATCCTGTAGCCTTCTTCAGAGGAGAAGGGCTGGAGAAGGTCAGAGAGTGAACTTTCTAGGTTTTATGACCTGCTTTAGGGGAGAGGGGCAAAGGAAAGATGAGAATGACCTTGCTACTTCTGCTATTTTCTCAGATGACAAAGTGCCATATTTGGGGTAGTGTGTCCTAAACCCCATTAAAGAAAATGAGTCAAGCTTACCAATATTATCAAGAAAAAGGTAAAAGGATGAAATATCCTATTCTAACCATACATACATACATACATATATATATATATATATATATATATATATATATATATATA